>NC_092279.1:28768837-28911337 GCF_036320965.1 Panulirus ornatus
ATAGAAGTCACCATGCGTCAGGTGATGGGATAGAAGTCACCATGCGTCAGGTGATGGGATAGAAGTCATATGCGTCAGGTGATATACGAAAGTCACCATGCGTCAGGTGATGGGATAGAAGTCACCATGCGTCAGGTGATGGGATAGAAGTCAATATGCGTCAGGTGATGGGATAGAAGTCAATATGCGTCAGGTGATGGGATAGAAGTCACCATGCGTCAGGTGATGGGATAGAAGTCACCATGCGTCAGGTGATGGGATAGAAGTCAATATGCGTCAGGTGATGGGATAGAAGTCACCATGCGTCAGGTGATGGGATAGAAGTCACCATGCGTCAGGTGATGGGATAGAAGTCACCATGCGTCAGGTGATGGGATAGAAGTCAATATGCGTCAGGTGATGGGATAGAAGTCACCATGCGTCAGGTGATGGGATAGAAGTCAATATGCGTCAGGTGATGGGATAGAAGTCACCATGCGTCAGGTGATGGGATAGAAGTCACCATGCGTCAGGTGATGGGATAGAAGTCACCATGCGTCAGGTGATGGGATAGAAGTCAATATGCGTCAGGTGATGGGATAGAAGTCACCATGCGTCAGGTGATGGGATAGAAGTCACCATGCGTCAGGTGATGGGATAGAAGTCACCATGCGTCAGGTGATGGGATAGAAGTCACCATGCGTCAGGTGATGGGATAGAAGTCAATATGCGTCAGGTGATGGGATAGAAGTCAATATGCGTCAGGTGATGGGATAGAAGTCACCATGCGTCAGGTGATGGGATAGAAGTCACCATGCGTCAGGTGATGGGATAGAAGTCACCATGCGTCAGGTGATGGGATAGAAGTCACCATGCGTCAGGTGATGGGATAGAAGTCACCATGCGTCAGGTGATGGGATAGAAGTCACCATGCGTCAGGTGATGGGATAGAAGTCACCATGCGTCAGGTGATGGGATAGAAGTCAATATGCGTCAGGTGATGGGATAGAAGTCACCATGCGTCAGGTGATGGGATAGAAGTCACCATGCGTCAGGTGATGGGATAGAAGTCACCATGCGTCAGGTGATGGGATAGAAGTCACCATGCGTCAGGTGATGGGATAGAAGTCACCATGCGTCAGGTGATGGGATAGAAGTCACCATGCGTCAGGTGATGGGATAGAAGTCACCATGCGTCAGGTGATGGGATAGAAGTCACCATGCGTCAGGTGATGGGATAGAAGTCAATATGCGTCAGGTGATGGGATAGAAGTCACCATGCGTCAGGTGATGGGATAGAAGTCACCATGCGTCAGGTGATGGGATAGAAGTCACCATGCGTCAGGTGATGGGATAGAAGTCACCATGCGTCAGGTGATGGGATAGAAGTCAATATGCGTCAGGTGATGGGATAGAAGTCACCATGCGTCAGGTGATGGGATAGAAGTCACCATGCGTCAGGTGATGGGATAGAAGTCAATATGCGTCAGGTGATGGGATAGAAGTCACCATGCGTCAGGTGATGGGATAGAAGTCACCATGCGTCAGGTGATGGGATAGAAGTCACCATGCGTCAGGTGATGGGATAGAAGTCAATATGCGTCAGGTGATGGGATAGAAGTCACCATGCGTCAGGTGATGGGATAGAAGTCACCATGCGTCAGGTGATGGGATAGAAGTCACCATGCGTCAGGTGATGGGATAGAAGTCAATATGCGTCAGGTGATGGGATAGAAGTCACCATGCGTCAGGTGATGGGATAGAAGTCACCATGCGTCAGGTGATGGGATAGAAGTCACCATGCGTCAGGTGATGGGATAGAAGTCACCATGCGTCAGGTGATGGGATAGAAGTCACCATGCGTCAGGTGATGGGATAGAAGTCACCATGCGTCAGGTGATGGGATAGAAGTCACCATGCGTCAGGTGATGGGATAGAAGTCAATATGCGTCAGGTGATGGGATAGAAGTCACCATGCGTCAGGTGATGGGATAGAAGTCACCATGCGTCAGGTGATGGGATAGAAGTCACCATGCGTCAGGTGATGGGATAGAAGTCACCATGCGTCAGGTGATGGGATAGAAGTCACCATGCGTCAGGTGATGGGATAGAAGTCACCATGCGTCAGGTGATGGGATAGAAGTCACCATGCGTCAGGTGATGGGATAGAAGTCACCATGCGTCAGGTGATGGGATAGAAGTCACCATGCGTCAGGTGATGGGATAGAAGTCACCATGCGTCAGGTGATGGGATAGAAGTCACCATGCGTCAGGTGATGGGATAGAAGTCACCATGCGTCAGGTGATGGGATAGAAGTCACCATGCGTCAGGTGATGGGATAGAAGTCACCATGCGTCAGGTGATGGGATAGAAGTCACCATGCGTCAGGTGATGGGATAGAAGTCACCATGCGTCAGGTGATGGGATAGAAGTCACCATGCGTCAGGTGATGGGATAGAAGTCACCATGCGTCAGGTGATGGGATAGAAGTCACCATGCGTCAGGTGATGGGATAGAAGTCAATATGCGTCAGGTGATGGGATAGAAGTCACCATGCGTCAGGTGATGGGATAGAAGTCACCATGCGTCAGGTGATGGGATAGAAGTCACCATGCGTCAGGTGATGGGATAGAAGTCACCATGCGTCAGGTGATGGGATAGAAGTCACCATGCGTCAGGTGATGGGATAGAAGTCAATATGCGTCAGGTGATGGGATAGAAGTCACCATGCGTCAGGTGATGGGATAGAAGTCACCATGCGTCAGGTGATGGGATAGAAGTCACCATGCGTCAGGTGATGGGATAGAAGTCACCATGCGTCAGGTGATGGGATAGAAGTCACCATGCGTCAGGTGATGGGATAGAAGTCACCATGCGTCAGGTGATGGGATAGAAGTCACCATGCGTCAGGTGATGGGATAGAAGTCACCATGCGTCAGGTGATGGGATAGAAGTCACCATGCGTCAGGTGATGGGATAGAAGTCACCATGCGTCAGGTGATGGGATAGAAGTCACCATGCGTCAGGTGATGGGATAGAAGTCACCATGCGTCAGGTGATGGGATAGAAGTCAATATGCGTCAGGTGATGGGATAGAAGTCACCATGCGTCAGGTGATGGGATAGAAGTCACCATGCGTCAGGTGATGGGATAGAAGTCACCATGCGTCAGGTGATGGGATAGAAGTCACCATGCGTCAGGTGATGGGATAGAAGTCACCATGCGTCAGGTGATGGGATAGAAGTCACCATGCGTCAGGTGATGGGATAGAAGTCAATATGCGTCAGGTGATGGGATAGAAGTCAATATGCGTCAGGTGATGGGATAGAAGTCACCATGCGTCAGGTGATGGGATAGAAGTCACCATGCGTCAGGTGATGGGATAGAAGTCACCATGCGTCAGGTGATGGGATAGAAGTCACCATGCGTCAGGTGATGGGATAGAAGTCACCATGCTCACTGGTTAGGTTGAGGCTCTGGTGACAGGTGAGGGTGGGTAGTAGCAGCCCAGGGTGTGTGTGTGTGTGTGTGTGTGTGTGTGTGTGTGTGTGTGTGTGTGTGTGTGTGTGTGTGTGTGTGTGATCCTTACGTCAAGCCATGAGTCACGAGTTAGCCAGGATTAAGCAGGCAGTAAGGGGCCCAGTCCAGGGGCGGAGAAAGGCTGGTGGTGAGGCAATGGTCCTGGTGTCGTCTTCATATCTAGTCGTGGCCACGGGGGTTGTGTGTCGTCGTATGTACTATGCTTGGAGGTTGTGTGTCCTCCAGGTAGGTGTCGTGTGTTCTCGTTGGGGGGGGGGGTGCAGGATGGTTGTGGTGTGTGGTTCAGCCCGCCTGGTAGCTGGAGGTCGTCCCGTGTGGACAGGAGAGGGTAATCTGCCCCTTAAGGGTCGTCTTAGTACCTGCCATTGATATGGTGATTGGAGGGTGCGTGCGGGTCGTGGTCGGTCGTGGAGTCGTGTTGGTGGTTACGGTATTGTCGTCGTGTCATCATCAGGAAGGTGATGGTGGTGGTACGTGGCTTCCAGTTGTTGTCCTGGACTAAACGTTTAGGTGGGCCTGGTAACTGGGTGCTTCCTGACTTACCCCGGAGGAACGACTCTGCCCACATGGTGTGTTCTGCAGCAAGTCGTTATTGTGTGGTGGGGGTACCTAGTGTAACGTGAGGGTGGGTGGGTAGTCGATGGTTTTGAGCTGTGCCAGGTGGTTCCTTATAAAGTAAGGGGGGTCGGTCATCGTCCTGCTGGAGGTCGTGTTATGAGGACTAGAGATACACACACACACACACAGTAATACGGGTACGTACACTCGTCCCTTGATCACCCGACCGACATGCATGTTCTTGATGGTCGATTTACAGGCCTTTGAGAAAATTATGGTCTCCAGACAGTTTCTCTCTCTCTCTCTCTCTCTCTCTCTCTCTCTCTCTCTCTCTCTCTCTCTCTCTCTCTCTCTCTCTCTCTCTCTCAGTGTTTGCTCGTGTATCACAGCTCGTGAGGGAGGGGTGGTGATGGACCCTTTACAATATAGACCCGTGCCTGTGTCGTAAGGTGGCGACGTCGACCCGAGAGATAGATGAACGCCCGCCCCGCTTACCATCATGGCTGCCGAGGCTTGCCTCGTCTCCTGCACCAGCATCCTGCTGGAGTCTGTTGACGAGATGAGACACAATGCCTCAGCTGCTGCTGTTCGTTCGTGACGGCAGCAGCGTCCTCCTGCTGTAGGTAGGTAGCTACGCAAGACGCATAACGTGGCAGGCAACGGGTTGAAAAATGCGGTGGTTGAAGGAAGGTGACTGCATCATCAACTCGGCCTCATTCTCGCCTTGTCCATCTATCATCCGACGATGGGAAGAGACGCCTCATCATGAGTGGCGAGAGTCGGCTTCAATCACTTGGTGGTGGTGGAGGACGTGTTAGCTGGTGGTGGTGCGCCGAGCCAGATGGCTGGGTGGTGGGGATTGAAAGGCACATCTTGGCATCACCATCTTCTCCATTCCTCATATTTTCACCTGTCTCACCCCCTCCTCCTACCCAGCTGCCTCTCCCTCTTTCCCTCTCCTCCCCCAACTTCCTCCCTCTTCTTCGTTTTCTTCCCTCCTCCCAACTGCCTCTTTTTTTATCATCGTCTTCCTTGTCTTCTTCCCACCTTGTCTCTCCCTCATCTTCTCCCTTCTTTCTTCTTTCCCTAACTCCTCCTCCTCCTCCTGCTGCTGCTGCTGCTGCTGCTGCTGCTGCTGCTGCTCCTCCTCCTCCTCCTCCTCCTCCTCCTCCTCCTCCTCCTCCTCCTCCTCCTCCTCCTCTTCTTCTTCTTCTTCTTCTTCTTCTTATTCTTCTTCCCTCTCCACCATCCAACTGGATACCCCGTTCATTTCAGAGGTCGTTCGTGTATCCCGAGTTGATGGTATGCATGTGTGTGTGTGGGTGAGGGGGTGGGAGTGCACGCCGGCCATAACCTAAGGCCGTGTTGCCGTGCATCGACGGTTTAATTTTGTCAGTTCTATAGCGGTTGAGCGAGGCCAGTGTATTTATAATCCTACCAAGTGAAGGAGGAAGAGGGTATTACAGGGTGGGTGAGAGGAGGGGGAGTTGTTGGCAAGGCAGAGCCTCTGGTGTCAAACCATTCCTCATACCCCCCGTCCCCCCTACACACACACACACACACACACACACACACACACACACCAAGGCAAGCAGCTGACCCAACAAATCAAGGTTTATGAAAGTCCTGCGTTCTGATTGTTGTCTTGTTTTGTTTTGTTGCTGTTGATTATTATTGTTGTTGTTGTTATTTTTATTATTATTGTTATTGTTATTATTGTCTTCCCTCCACTCTATTTATTGTTATCATTTTTTTTTTCTCCAGCGGTTTATTTTCGTCTCCAGGTTGATGATGGGGGAGTCGAGGCGTTCTCTCTCTCTCTCTCTCTCTCTCTCTCTCTCTCTCTCACACACACACTAGATATTTGGTAATTTTTCTCTGCCATGGTTGCTGTGTCATCGTGGTGCCTCGTTCGTCTGGCCCCGGGTGCACTCAGCCATGTAGCGTGTGTGTGTGTGTGTGTGTGTGTGTGTGAGAGAGAGAGAGGGGGGGGGTTGGTAGCATGATAGAGTGAGTGGTTGGTGGTGCATGGAGCACGTACTCTTACGACCATTGTGGCAACATTGGTGATGATATCATCCTGCTGCATGTACGTACGTACGTTGGCTGACCACAGCGTCGCTCATAGCCCTCCACCTCTCTCTCTCTCTCTCTCCCCCTGGCCACTAAAGAGTGTCGTGGCACACGTCATGCACCTAGTATTCCCAGCCTGACGTTCTCTTTGTGGGAGTTATGCAGTTTCTTGTGTGATAATGTGAACCGAAGCTGCCACCCACCCCTCCACACGCACCCCCACCAACCATCCATCACCAGTGGTAATTGCCCCATCTCTCTCTCTCTCTCTCTCTCTCTCTCTCTCTCTCTCTCTCTCTCTCTCTCTCTCTCTACGTGTTCGTATGTATCTTCTCTTGCTTCACATGGCGGGTAACCTCCCCTGCTGTTGCCTCCCCTTGCTTTCATATCCTCCTCTCCACACTCCCCTGCTGCCTCTCCTCCTGCTCTTTTTTCACTCTGTCTCCCTCCTCCGCTCTCTCCCTCCCTCTCTCCTCTTGCCTCCTGTTTCGTCTCCTTCCTTTTTATTATCGTCCGCCTCTCCTTCCTTCCCTCCCTCCCTCCCTCCCTCCCCACATCTATTCCTCCTGAACATCCCTGGCCTTCTCTTGTGGACCTCAGGGTTTCCATCGTGATGCCTCAGGTACACACACTGGCCTCTGTCAGTGTGATCAGATTAACTTTTGAATTACATTATGATCGTTTCTCTTCATCTCCCCTCCTCCCCCAGCAGAACTCCCCACCCCTGCCGTTTGAAGCGGCAGTTTCCCCGTGACCTGTCCTCCCTCCCCCTTTCATTTCCTCTCCCTGTGTCCACCTTTCATCCCTTATCCTCCCATTTGTCCGCCTCCCTCCTCTATGTCTACCTTCCTTCCCTTATCCCCCCCTTTGTCCATCTTCCTTCCCTTAGCCTCAGCCCTGGACAACTTCCTTCCTTAAGCCTTCCCGTTACCTCCCATTAGCCCATCTTCCTCCCCCTCCCTTTCCATCTAGCTTGACCACTTTCTTTTTCTTCCTCCTCTTCTTTTTCTTCATTCCTCTCCGTGTGTACTTTCTCCCTCCCTCTTTGCCATCTTGCCTCCCCTGTATTTGTGCCTTACCTCTGTCCACATATCTCCCCGTCTCCTTATCGTCTCCCTCCTCTGTCTTGCTCCCTCTCCCTGAGCCCCCGTCTTCCCACCTTTATCCCGTGCTGTTTTATTCCTCCCTCCTTTCTCCACATTCCTCACCTCCATTTGCTCCCCTTTGTCCACCTTTCTCCTCTCCCCCTTTGCCCCTTTGTCAACATTTCTCTTCCTCCGTCCTCTCTCGCCTTCCACGGTCTCCATTTCCCTGTGCTTCATTTGTGTCTACGTTCGTCTCCCCCCTCCCTTCCTTTGTCGCCCCCTCCTGCTGTCCTTCCTCCACCCTCCCTCTCCGACCTCCCTCCTCGTCGCTCCTCCTCGCCATACGTGGGTCAGGTAGACCCTGAGCAGTAATGGCCCTCACACCCTAACACGTACGTCCATGGCCTCCAGTGCCCCGGCCTGGCTCTCACCCCAGCCCTTCATCTTGCCATGCACCGGATCTGACGTCACCGTTAGTGCTATGGGAGGGATGTGAACCCTTGGTCTTGTGATCTTCGCCTCTTCCCCCCTTCTCTCTCCCTCGCTGTACGTATTTATATCTGCGTACGTGTCGCTCTGTGTGTGTGTGTGTGTGTGTGTGTGTGTGTGTGTGTGTGTGTGTGTGTTTAAATGCCTGCGTCCGTCCGTCTGTTTATTACGGGAATATAATTCAAACAAGCAAGGTAGTGCTTCCTGGGGCGTGGGGCGACAGGTTAATTATAAAAGACGAGCTAACTTGTAAGGTGTGTGTGTGTGTGTGTGTACGGCCCGCCGCACTCCACCACACACCCCCGACGGACTGGCATGCACCTTGTGCACCAGCACACCAAAACCAACACGTTTGATCACCTTATGATCTCGTGTCTTTATCCTTAAAAATTAGGTTGTTGTTCATCCATCCTCGTTGCTGGTGTGTAATGAACCACATCCTACATGTGAACTACGACCTGTATAATGTCGTACTTCACACCACGACATGAGCTGGATGGATCAGGGGGTCTTCATAACCCTGATAGATTACACCAGTAGATCGGGTCATACATTGAGGTGGTCTTCATCGGGTTGAGAAAGATGAAGTGATGCAGAGGAGCATCCTGTGAAGGACCTAAAGAGGACCTGTGAAGACCTGCGAAGGACCACAACAGGACTTGTGAAGACCTGTGAAGGACCACAAGACCTGTGAGAGACCACAGCAGGACCTGTGAAGGACCACAGCAGGACCTGTGAAGGACCACAAGACCTGTGAGAGACCACAGCAGGACCTGTGAAGGACCACATCAGGACCTGTGAAGGACCACATCAGGACCTGTGAAGGACCACAATAGGACCTGTAAAGGACCACAAGACCTGTGAGGGACCCCAGCAGTGCCTGTGAAGGACCACATCAGGACCTGTGAAGGACCACATCAGGACCTGTGAAGGACCACATCAGGACCTGTGAAGGACCACATCAGGACCTGTGAAGGGACCACATCAGGACCTGTGAAGGGACCACATCAGGGATCAGAGTATGAATGAATGATGTACCCGGCCACTCCCGCCACCGTCATTGTGAAGGGTTTGGCCTGGTCCGTGTGATGACCGTCCGGCAATATGGCGACATGATAACCGGTTGTCGTCATTGTTGTGCCTGTGTGTGTGTGTGTGTGTGTGTGTGTGTGTGTGTGTCTGTGTGTGATGAGGCAGGAAAATCGCCGTTGTTATTGACGGACTCGACCCAAGGGCTTTGACAACTGTAGCGATTGAGTGATAGCACTGGAAATCTTCACAAAGGGGAGTAACTGGCAAATTACAGGGTTCCATCTGTAATTTCCGAACAAGGAGTTCCCAAATGGTAATCGTTAAACGCTCAAAATCCACCGAGTCCATTGTTGACGGCTGTGTCCCCCACAGGAGACTCTGCTTGTTCCCCATCTGTTCCTCAAGCATTGGTAATGTCTGGCGTTGATAGCGACACACACTCTGCACCTTGGTATGACCCATGGCACATGGCACAGTAATTACTATGGCAATCTCCTCGTGTGAGGAGGCTAAAATCCTGCAAAAGGAGATCATCCTAGTCTTGCAGTGTGTGTGTCTCGGTAAATTGCGCGAGTTCTCGACGTGAAGAAATGTAAACTCTCGCGAAAGGGAACGTAAAACATGAAACTCTTCTCCGAAAGGAAGGAAGAAATTGGACTTTGCCCGCGAAACGAACGAAGAAATTAAACTACAGCGAAAGGAAGGAAGACATTGAGCCATATGCCGACTGCAAGGTAGACCAGGACTAACGATATCACGTAAAAGATACGTCAGAGATCGTAGTGTGGTAGTGTGTGCGACAAGCTTACCCTAACAGAACTGAACAATGGTGTTATCGACTTTGCCAAGCTGACTATACTCGTCTGTTGTGTGTGTGTGTGTGGAGAACTTTTAGAATGAGGGGGAATAAAACCAGCCATGAAGCAGGTTAAAGCACCGTGTTATATGCCGCCGGGACTACCAATGTGTGCTAATAACACCATAAAGAGCTGGAGGAATTGCTGGCCGACAAGAACGACATCCAAGCTTCCAAAGGTCTCTTTCATTCCTCACCGATTCAGTAGACCGTCTGCACTACAGGCTGACGACTGTATGTGCTCATTAGAACGTAGACACGATAGATGATGCATGGTGACGTATACGTTTGGCAAATACTGGAAGCTTTCGTCCCGTACATACAATGTTCGTCTCACGATCGAATGATAGACGGGAGAGAACGCTGTAAGTCTTGTTCAGGAGGTGGAGAGAGAGAGAAGGTGCGTAGTACTTACGTGAGATTGTGCCACAAGGCAGGGCTAACGCGCAGCGGTCACCTCAGGAAGACCCGGGTGACGACGAACGAGTGATGTGAGTTACTTGTGGGAGATGGTAACGTTTGGGGATTGAAAGCCAGCAGCCCTCGCGCGGGTGAGGCTGAAAGAATAGGCAGCACCTTGGACGGAAGGAGTGAAACTTGACCGCCACCCACTGAAGTGCTGGCTTACTGAGAGAGAGAGAGAGAGAGAGAGAGAGAGAGAGAGAGAGAGAGAGAGAGAGAGAGAGGCTGCGGGAAATATTAGAGGAAGGAACAGGAAAGTTGGGTGTGGGGGGACGTCCTTGCAGTGTACAGCCAGGACGAAGATAGGGAGATGCCGGGATTTGAGTTGTAAGCTGGACAATATCCTCAGCGGTGCAGCCAGGATGTACATGTTACACCTGCTGGATGAGAGGACCTGGTAGAACCTAGCAGGGTTGGGTCTTGCTGGCTGGTCTGGACGATCCTACAGTCGCTTTCGGCGGGTCGCCTCCAACCATTCAGCCACCCAGCCCCGCGCCTGAGACCATTTTATAGTTTCTACCAGTTAGGCTGTTGGTTACCAAAGTTTGGAGGCAAGTGGAGACAGTGTAGGGTGGCGAGTTTTTTCTGTGATGGTTCAGCTATTTCCAGATTGTGGGTCGAGAAGTTTTGGTGCTCGAGATGGCCAATTGAGTGGCCTTGGAGTATAGCCCTGTTTTTACTCATATGGTTCCCATGGCAAATTACCCCCTTTTTTATGGTATTGTTTTGTATGCCTTGCGTTATGTCTGGGTCCAGCTCGGCGTCCCTTTAGTATATACAATCTCTTACCAGTCTTATCATCTTCAGTCTCAGTGAGATACAAATGAGAGGCTTCAGATCCACGCGTCCCCATACAGTGGACGCATTATGAGAGTAAAGTACCTGACAGTGATGAAGAATGTAATAGATATTTAGCACACTGGAAGCCTGATCCTGTCATGTTTACTTCTCCGTTTTTACCGTCGGACTTTGACGGAGAAACGTCGTGCAGTGTATGTACCATTATACACATATAATATACAATTATACACGTATAATATGCAATTATACACATATGCAATTATACACATATGATATGCAATTATACACTTATGCAATTATATACATATATGGTCAGCTGACATTACATCGTCCTCATGATTATACATGAGCCCAGCCAGATGTCAGCAGCTTCGTCAGCGAACCTCCCCATATATCTCTCTCTCTCTCTCTCTCTCTCTCTCTCTCTCTCTCTCTCTCTCTCTCTCTCTCTCTCTCTCTCTCTCTCTCTCTCCCTCTCTCTCTCTCTCTCAGAACCCACCCTGTATCTCACTCTGGTATATCCCCACCAACCTGTCATCACCTTACCTGTGCATGGCAGAGGTGTTCGTTAAGGGCCTTCTTCACGTGCGCGTCACCCGTGTTGGGTTATATATATATATTTTAGTCGTAGATTTATGCACATGAGGACCAAGATGAAGATAAAGGCTATGAAACAAGTAATGCATCATGCGGGGGGCGGGGTGTCATGCTACACACAGTTCCTGAAACTTTCTCCCGGTCAGAAGAAGGCTTTCACGACCCCTTCAGCTGTTCCCTCCTGGCATTACCCTATACCCGTACCTCCGCCATGTTTACTGAACACACACACTCAGCTGTACGACTTCCAGTTTATTCCCATTCACAAGTGATATTAAAACTGCCCATCATGTCCGTGGATCTTCCCTGCATAGTCTTACGTCTGTATACGGCATCTGTAGTCTTATGTGGCACATGACAGCTGGAGACTGAGTGTGAACGAGTGTGGCCTTTTTTGTCTTGTTTTCCTGGTGCTACCTCGCTGATGTGAGGGGCAGCGATGCTGTTTCCTGTGGGGCGGGGTAACGCCGGTAATGGATGAAAGCAAGCAAATATGAATATGTACATGTGTTTATACGTGTATATCTCTGTATGTGTATGTATATGTGTGCGTATGGGTATATATATATATATATATATATATATATATATATATATATATATATATATATATATATATATATATATATATGTTCAATTTAAGTACCTAAATCCTTGATAGAAGAACGGGATCCAAGTGTTATCACTTGGTACCCTTGTACCATATGAAATATGTTTGCCAGACTTCAGCTTTTTCCCCACTTGGCACTCACATTTACATATTGTCCATCCATAAAAGCTTAAATTAAACAGCCACGGTGACATTACACAACCTTTGCCGCACTCTCTAGGTTATTTAAAGCCACATAGTCATGCACTATTTCCTCTAACTCAAGTTTTGATTTGTTTTTTTAAGTAGACTTGTTATATACCACTGGAGAGGTTTCTACACCCTCACCTGCAACGTTGACTGACACCTTAACACAGTTCAGTTTCCCATCCGTTTTTCAATCCTCCCTTTACTGAGTTCATTGACACACTAGCCTTCATGTTTCTACCGTCAGTTTTAGCCCATGTAAGTGTAGGTGTAGATGTATACCATGCGTACATTGACACACTAGCCTTCATGTTTCTACCGTCAGTTTTAGCCCATGTAAGTGTAGGTGTAGATGTATACCATGCGTACATTAGGTCACGCCTCCCGTCTGCACTGCGGGGTAAGGTTCTCGAGATGTCATACGTTTGCAGGAGGGTTTTTTTTTAAATGGTCACATCCGGCTCGGCTCTGTTGATGTTCTTGCCTTGTTTTACAACTACCCCATTTGTAGCGGCCGGTGTACACATACATTATGTTGATGTAAACACCAGTGGTCAGGCGAGGAGAGCGCAAGTGTCACTCATGGTATTATAAGTATATTGTCTGCCACTTTTTTTTTGAGTGTTCTGTGACTTTAGGTCGTCGGATTGTGATCTCATTTGTTCTTTATGAAGGTAAGGTTCATCGTATTGTGACTCCCGTGTTTGAGTCTCCTCCTCCTCCTCCTCCTCCTCCTCCTCCTCCTCCTCCATACTGCTGTGGGATGTGTGTGTTTTGTACCGGTGTCGTAATTTGGATACATTGGAGCTCAAACAACGACAGACCGCAGGGTTCCTTGGAGGCTCTTTGTAATAGACGAAGAGATTTGAAACTCGTCCCTTCATTAAGCATAGTGTTATTTAGTATTTGAAGGAGGATTCGTAACCACATAACCTTTCCGACTCCTTTGTGTATGGGATTTGATATTCTGGCGTAAAAAGAGCTCCGTAGTCAACAGAGTCTTGCGAAAATTGGCGGGTTTGGATGAAGCATGTTTGAATCAGTGTTGGATCCACTGTTTCCTCGGCGCCAGTTTGTACTTTCGTCCCACTGGAACTCTGGGGTTTTCCCTCGTTACTTGTAACCTCCATCATGATGGTGGAGCCGTTGGCGAGGTGGTGGGGCGTTCATGGTCAGTATTATCCCCGTGCGACAGTACCTCAGGACATGGTATTGGAGGTGGTGATAGATATATGTGTAGACGCCGGATATATATATATATATATATATATATATATATATATATATATATATATATATATATATCGCCAAATAAGTACAGTACTTGTAATGTTAAGTGTCTTATATTTTTGATATATGGCCTCCTATATTTTCTTTGAGTTCGTATTCACATCTCGGTTATCAGCAAACGTAAATTCCAGCCATATATATATATATATATATATATATATATATATATATATATATATATATATATATATATATTTTTTTTTTTTTTTTTTTTTTTTGGGGGGGGGTCCCCCATGAACCAGACAACGTTCACCTCTCACATACAAACGTTTTCCTCACACGAAACGATGAGGATCGTTAATGTTGAAAGTGACACCAGTAAAGACCTTAAAGAGGTGGGGTGTATTTACAAGTATGAGTGAGTACACAGGGGTGCTGTCTTTATTGACCGGATCACGTTTTATGGCAGGGGTCGCCAAGAATGTTTACGTCAACAAATGTGTAATTTATGTCAGTCTCGATGAACAGTTTCCTTGTCAGGAGGGGTTATTGCTCCCTTGTGTGTACGTGTGTGTGTGTGCTTTATTGTCCCACCTCCCGGTGTGTGTGTGTGTGGTGTGTGTGTGTGTGTGTGTGTGTGTGTGTTAGCATAATTACGTAATAGAATGATAACTGTTGATTGCGATGATAATCGTATTACTTTAATGAAAAATGTAACATCAACATAGAATAACAATTCAGTAAATCCCCAGCGAAGGCTCATCATTTAAGAAAGAATACGTAAGCGTTTAGAATGAGGATTATGATAACGAGTGAGTGGTACACAGACGAAGTATTTGCCCGTTTTTTTTGCACCTCCCACACAGGTGAAGGTTCACGTAAAGTAGTGTGGGTAGTTCATGATGTTCATAATGGTTGGTATGAGATACTGAGGGTCTTCTTGATAGCGGTTTGTGCGAGCTCGGGTAAGGTGGATCGAGGTGTGGTACCGCACTGCACCCTGGGGGACGAGGGATCTCAGCTGGCGGGAGGTGACTAGGGCTCTTAAGATTGGTGTTGGTGGATGGCCTCATCCCCGACACTGATATATTTGTAATGTTCGGGGAAGGGGGGAGAGAAGGAAGGTTTTACCCTGGTGGGGCACCATCTGTACCATCATACAACTGTTGTAGACTCTGTATGCTGTATGCACATACGATGCTCTCAATTTATTCCATTCATCCGCCATTCTCTAACTGTAAAGATACTTCTTTACCATTTTTCATTCTTTCATTTCATGTTATGGCCTCTATCTTTTACGTCTGGTTCTTTTGTTTATTCCTGTACTTTTGTCTGTCTTTCTCTGATATGTGATGTGTGTGTGTGTGTGTGTGTGTGTGTGTGTGTGTGTGTGATCCTAAGCTAAGACTGTGTTAGGTATAATGTCGGCCTCCAAGTGTCTCGTAGGCAGATTCTACAGCATATTTACCGGTTGGATGATGTTCATATCCAGGTGTTCTTTTGTTCCCCGTCTGCCATCCACATCACTGTACCTTCATCTATTTCATGTCAGACCAGATTTGGAGTCCATGTTCATTAGCTTGCAATGTGGGTCTTCTTGTGGCCGTATGATAATATTTTTCATTTCACGTTTTTCATATATTATTGTGGTATGACGAGTGGGGAGAGATCTTTCCACCCCCCGCATTCCTGGAGGGGGTGGTTGGGGTGGACGCTGTTCGTCCTTTTTTTTTCTTTTGTTTCATGGTGGAATGCAGCAGCATCATCTCCCTTTGTATAAGCTGGTGTCAGTCCGTAAATTATGTAATACGCGCGTATGTAACGCTGACAGGAGCGGGGATGGGGTGGTGGAGGGGATCCCGAAAGCCAGACTGACGAGTTTATGTCCCATATCTCGTGATAGTTGTGGGGAAAGGGAAGTAATGCGTGACATGTTAGGGGGAGGGGGTTGAGTAACGCGTGACAGGTGTGTTAGGGTGCGTTCCCCTCCCTACTCCCACCCCACTTCCCGTTCCCCCCCCGCGCCTCCTGATGACTTATGTCAGGTGTGGTGGAGGGTGGAAGGAAGAGGATCATGGGGCAAGGGGGAAGGAGGTGAGGGGGGATGAGGAATGCGCGCCTCCCTGCTGTAGGGGGTCGGCCTGTCGTCAGGTGGGTGTTGGGGTTAATTCACTAACATGGTTTATAGGGCGAACTGGCAGCTTGCCCGGTTTACTTGGCCGAGGTGACTGACGTCATGCTCAGCGAAGCCTTAACCTGCGAGTTAGTTTGGGTTAAGGTCTGGCCAAGGTTGATAAGGTTGGTTACCTCAAGGCTAGAATATGCCTTGAGTTAGGGAGGCCATCTCCCACCAGAAAAGATACAAAAGTAAACTTTTTTAAGAAGTTATGAGAGAGAACTTGGAGGAAGTGAGGAAGAGTCTTAGATACCAGGGAGTAGTGGACATGGCAGCGATTGGAATCATAGGAGGTGAAGCGAGCCATAGGGTGTGTGAGGGGGCGAAGGTCTGGGCCACATTGAGGAGTGTGTCTATGAGGGCTGAGACGGGTGTTCATTGGTGCAGTGGTCCCGACGGTGTTGTACGTGTGTGAGGCGTATGGAGGAAATGAAGTGTGTGAGGTCATTATGTTGTGTGAGGAGGGATCATCGAATAGGATAAGATAGGTGGGGTAGGAAGAGGAATATGTATGGGCGAGCTGATGTGGGTGTGGTGAAATTATTTGGCCGTATGGAGAGGATGACTTAGAGCGTATGTATGTTGAAAGCGGAGGGAACTTGGAAAAGGCGAAGCCAAGTTGGAGATGGAAGGATGGAGCGACAGACGCTTAGAGTGTTGGGGGCCTGAACATGCAGGAGGGTGTGAGGCGTGCAAGGGATTGAGGGAATTTGAGCGATGTGGTATTCAGGGAGTTATTTGCTGTCATCGAGTTGAAGCAGGGTATGTGGAACACCCAGACGAAATCACTGAAAGTCCTCTGGGTTCTGGTCGTGGATAGGGGTTTCTGGTCTTGGTGCATTACACGTGACAGCCAGAAATTGTATGTGAGTGAATGCGTCCTTCGTCTCTTCTTGGCGTTACCTCACAAATGCGGGAAACGGCGATCAGTTTATTTATATATATATATATATATATATATATATATATACATATATATATATATATATATATATATATATAGCATTAAACAGATAGATCCCAGATAATGATTAAAGGAATTAAAGTAATGTCCCAGACGGAACTGTAGGGGGAAAATGGTTGCGTAGATCTTTTACCCCAACAGCTGGGTCTGGTAGGACCTTACCTTACGTATACCTGACGATGGTTTCCAAGGTCTTGAACTGAAGTTCTACGACCAAGTTAAGTAACAGTAGAACTGCAAGTAACAATGTGGATGATGTATCGTAGCAGTTGAACTGTACTAATGCCACTGGCAGCACGTGAGGCCAACCCCTGATTGGAGGAGTGTTCTTGAAGGAGTAATGGTATAGGAAATGATGGCGTCTTGTTAGAGGAAGTGACTGAGTAATAAAAACTTTGACCCCGTTAGTATTTTTGGCCTCATTAAGAGGCTGCTTCCGGCGATGGTGTGGAGCGCGGTGTGTGGGAGGTGTGGTCAACCTCGCTAGTTCTCGTGTTTATGGAAGCGAGAATTTGACTTTTTCTTTATCAAGTTATGCCATTGACTTGATTTTTTTTGGAGAATAATGGAGTATTTGCTTAAGGTTTTGAGGAAGTCGAGCTGTAAAGCTAAACACACACACACACACACACACACACACACACACACACACACCACGTAAACACTGCTTTCAACGACGTAATAGTAATATTTTGTCTGGGGTAATTTAGCGTCTTTATTTGGAAAGGCATCTGTCGAGGTTGGTGCTTGATTATATTTATGAAATGTGTTGGTAACGATGGGTTTGGCTGGCTGGCTGGCTGGCCACGCTTACAACCACTTCTCGTTCCCTCCTGCTCTAAAGCCGTCACAGGGCCTCACAACCCACTACAACCTCCCTCCCTCCCTCCTTACCTAGTGACAGGCATCACCCCCTCCTCCTCCCACAACCTCTGCACCTCCATACGTCTTGTATCCCCTCTCCAATCTTGCCCCTCACCCTTCCTACCTCATGAATTTATATCATCCGGCCATCAGCCTCTCCCCATGCAGCACTCTGCTGCTCCATACACGCCCGTTACCCTCACGACTCAGCCTCCCTCGCTACGTTCGCCATCACTCCCTAGCTTACCATTCCCAGGGTTCCAGTCATCTTCCAGCCCGGCCCGCTGTCGCTCCAGCCTACAGAGCCAGAACGGCAACTTGTCAGTCCTCAGCTTTCTCCTGCCAGCCAACTAGCCAGCCTCCTCCTCCTCCTCTCTTGTCTCCATCCCAATCACTGAGCCACGTACGGTTTTCCCCAGCCAACACAGCCCAGCCTCACCCCCGCCGGGAGTGGTCCGTTACCCCACCTTACTGTTACCTCCTGCAGCGCCCTCCTGTACGTTTCCCCTGTCTGTCACCACCTCCACCACCACCTCCTGGCTGTGCTACAGTTACTGTCTGAACGGTCCGTACTCTGTTGACGCCAACTGCACACACACACACACACACACACACACACACACACACACACACACACACACACACACGCACGCTGACTTGCAGGGTACAGGAGACGAGGTATATAAACCCCATATTGAAGGAAAAAAAAAAAATATTTCTCTGGCTAGTGGCAGTTTTATGCAGTCCATAAATCAAGCATGTTTGTTTACGTGAGGGCAGCTGCAGTGATGACAGGCAGTGGTGCCAACCAACAGACCAGCTCCACCCGGGGCCTCAGCTGTGCACCACCACCACCAACCCTTAGGATCAGGGGAGGGAGGGTTGGTAGGTTGTGGTGGGTGTTGGTGGAGGGTGTCGGCGGTAATGTTGGAGGGGAGGCCGGAGGGCAAGGCGCAGTTAACATACTGTAAGGACGCTCATGTTGGGAAGGAATCTGTACTTGGTCCTTTTCCCACCACCCCACCACGTTGTTGTACCCACCTGGGGAGGGAGATAGATATGTTGACCTTAACCTTATGATAACCTCCCCAGGCCAAGACAAGGTCAAGACAAGACCTTCATACATCTGTAGTGTTATTGTATTGACTGTTATCATTACTACCAAGTTTGCTCTCTCTCTCTCTCTCTCTCTCTCTCTCTCTCTCTCTCTCTCTCTCTCTCTCTCTCTCTCTCTCTCTCTCTCTCTCTCACACACACACACACACACACACACACACACTGAGTTGTAGGGGAAGGCTAGAGGCTTTACATTTGACCACCTTGGAAGAGAGAAGAGTCAGGGGTGAGGTGATCACAACCATTACGTTTTATTTTAAAACAGATCGATGAGTGACCATTTCTTGGAGAGAGGTTAAGTTTATAGCAAACCAGTGGACATGTCGTGAAATTAAGCAAGATATTTCTTTAAAGAAAATGTACTGAAGGACTTTCATAGTGTAAGAGAGGTGCATGAATGGGACTGAATGACTGAGTACGTGGTTAATGCAGGCAGCGTAGAGAGATGTGGTCCTCTATGGGTCGTGACTGAGGACGTGGTTAATGCAGGCAGCACACAGAGATGTGGTCGTCTATGGGTCGTGACTGAGGACGTGGTTAGTTCAGGCAGCGCAGAGAGATGTGGTCGTCTATGGGTCGTGACTGAGGACGTGGTTAATGCAGGCAGCGCAGAGAGATGTGGTCGTCTATGGGTCGTGACTGAGGACGTGGTTAATGCAGGCAGCACAGAGAGATGTGGTCGTCTATGGGTCGTGACTGAGTACGTGGTTAATGCAGGCAGCACAGAGAGATGTGGTCGTTTATGGGTCGTGACTGAGGACGTGGTTAATGCAGGCAGCACAGGGAGATGTGGTCGTCTATGGGTCGTGACTGAGTACGTGGTTAATGCAGGCAGCACAGAGAGATGTGGTCGTTTATGGGTCGTGACTGAGGACGTGGTTAATGCAGGCAGCACAGAGAGATGTGGTCGTTTATGGGTCGTGACTGAGGACGTGGTTAATGCAGGCAGCACAGGGAGATGTGGTCGTCTATGGGTCGTGACTGAGGACGTGGTTAATGCAGGCAGCACAGAGAGATGTGGTCGTTTATGGGTCGTGACTGAGGACGTGGTTAATGCAGGCAGCACAGGGAGATGTGGTCGTCCTGTGGGTCGCACGGTGGTGGTCGTAGATAGGTAGGCACGTCTGGGGATGTCGTAATGTGGGTGGTTGTGGTGCGAGAGATCGTGTGTGTGTGTTATCAGCCACTGCCCCACAACCGCCGCCTCCGCTGATCATATGGCGTGCCACCAGCTTCCTGCTCCAGCTGTTTATGTATCTCTATATATAGCCTGTACCCAAGATGCGCCCCCCAAACTGCTTCCGTCCATACTAACTGCCCGGTGCACCGCCCACACACACACACACACACACACACACACACACGTAAAACAAGTAACACTTGTGCGTCGGTCGTATACTAGCAACATCCCCACCAGTTTGTGTTACTGAGGGGGGGTATGTGTTACCCCGAGTGTTCCTCCCTGTGTGGGCAGGTGTTGTGGGCCAGGGGCATCACCATCCTGCAGGATGTTCGTCGCCCGTGGAAGGGGCCGCCCATCCCGGATTTCCATGTGGCCAGTAGGGACGGAGTATTGTACACAGTACGGTATTATATGGCGGTATATACAGTATTCTGTTACGTTATATTACAGTATTATGTTACGTTATATTACAGTATTATGTTACATATATACAGTATTCTGTTACATTATATTACAGTATTATGTTACGTTATATTACAGTGTTATGTTACATATATACAGTATTCTGTTACATTATGTTTGTATTATGTTACGTTAATTACAGTATTATGTTACATATATACATTATTCTGTTACGTTTTATTACAGTATTATGTTACATATTATATACAGTATTATGTTACGTTATATTACAGTATTATGTTACATATTATATACAGTATTATGTTACGTTATATGTACAGTATTCTATTACGTTATACAGTATTGTAACAGGGTACAAGAAAGTTAAGGCCAAAATGGATGACAGTTAAAGGTACCAGTGATATTAACGTGATCCTCCAGAACACTTGTAGATGTGGTTGATGGTACATTATTGTAGATGTGGTTGATGGTACATTATTGTAGATGTGGTTGATGGTACATTATTGTAGATGTGGTTGATGGCACGTTATTGTAGATGTGGTTGATGGCACATTATTGTAGGTGTGGTTGATGACACATTAGCATCGTGGAAGACCCTTCTTTGGTTTTGTGTTCCACCCGTTGTGGCCTCACGTGGAAGACGTGTGTGCCACGTACAGTGTTGAAACACTGCCTGAGACCCGGTCTTTCAATGTGGCAGATTAGCGTTCAGTCAGAGGAGGTGTGCTGCTGCTGCTGGTCCATTCCTGGGTTGGACTTGGTGTCCCACCTCCCACGCTTATTTCTAGGAGCGTTTTTGTTAAATGTTTTATTGTTCCGTTTGAACTGTAATGTTTGCAGTGATATTGTAAGGATGTTCATGGTTCAATTTATTCTCCTCCCCCTCCACCCACCCACCTTTCCATTTGATTGGTTGATTGGTTTTAACCCATTGTATTGGTATTAGGTCAATAGGCATGTTGAGAGAGGAACTTCGGGTTAATTAACCTGTTAAACTTCAATGTACGACCCTTGTATATGACGTTACGACCCTTGAAGACACTGGTATGGCCCAGGAGCAGGTCGCTGTAGCACGACGGTACGGTGGCACGATGGCGTAACCTTTGACCTGGCCGGGTCAGAGGCCAGGGCATCATACCCAGTGGTCGGTCGTGGTCAAGGGTCGTGTCGTCGTGTTCGAGGGTCGTACCGTCTCGCGCGACGTGCTCGAAGGGTTAAGGAGGCCGAGACACATGTTGTGTAACGTGTGTTTGTTTATGATCGTGAGGATACGTGTGTGACTGTCTACACATGACGACAGGAGCGCCCTTTCCCCACCCTCTCTCTCTCTCTCTCTCTCTCTCTCTCTCTCTCTCTCTCTCTCTCTCTCTCTCTCTCTCTCTCACTACCCAGGAGCCTCCTAGGTATTGGCGCGGGCGAGTCCGGTCAGGTGGGGTTGACGTAACGTTTACGTCAGTCGGGATACCCGTCGTCGCCGTTCAGAACGTACCGCACTCGTAGACGTAGCAAGAATAACGGGTTGTATAATGGGCTCGAACAGGGAGAGGAAGGGAGTGAGCGGGAGGAGGAGGAGGAGGCTTGTTAGTCTTGGATATGGCCAGGAGAGGCGTTGTGGCTGGCTAAGTTCTTCCTTGAGGGAGAGAGGGCAAGCAGCCGCGCCTGCGGGGTGGGAGCGGGAGGTAGAGTGGTGAGAGATGGTTAAAGAAAACGGTGTTTTGTGATTGCCTTCTGCTTGCGGAAGTGTGAGCAGTGTAAATGCCTTCATTTAGCTGAGTATAATTAGTCTCTAATTTATTCACTCATTGATTAAGTATATAAAGTCTCTTTAGGTATTCGCACTCATTTATTGTTTATGTATACATAGTCTCTCGAGTTGTTCAGTTTCATTCATTGTTATAGTGGAGGTACGTGCTGGAACGTGGAACACGTCTTTTGTTATACTTTTCGCTAGTTCGGTGATTGGAAAGGTGTGATCTCGATTTTAACGGTGCACTTATGATTGGTCTTAGCTTGTCTGAGACCTGATGTAGTGTTGTAGAGGTAGTGGATGTAGATACTGTGATATGCGTTATAGGATTTATCTCTGTCAATGCGGTTCGTGTAATGGCAACGTGATAATCCACGGCTGAATTGGATGCAGCCAAAGACTGTGGCATTATCCTGAGGAAGTACACCTAGTGAAGATCTGCTGGTGATGTTCGATATTGCTCGGGTTGGAGCCGTCAGTATCATGATGCTGGGATGGCCTCGATGTGATCGTGGTGTCGCATTGTATCTCAGGGACCGAGGGATCTTAGGTAGTTGGAGGTGACGGTGGCGAGGGCGATGCTGTAACATTGTCCCTGATTTTTGGATGAGGTCCAGGTGATGTGTGTGTGTGTGTGTGTGTGTGTGTGTGTGGGGGGGGGGGGGGGGGACCAGCGTGTTGGAGTGCCTCGCGATCGGTGGTGTAAGAGGGACCGAGAATGATCTTGCGTGCTCTTCTCTGTACTTTTTCTAGTAATCTCTGTTGTTATGTGGAGAGGGAGGGAGACCTGGCCGTGATGGTGGAGGCCAGGCCAGTGTGTGGGAGTTGGAAAAGTCGTCTTGATGATCTTGAGGTCAGGCTGAGGGAGGCCTTTAAAGTTTCTCGAGTCTACGAAGATTGTATGGACAGACGAAAGTAGGTTTGTGTGTCTGATTTGCTGTGTGTGTGTGTGTAAAGTTATATATATATATATATATATATATATATATATATATATATATATATATATATATATATATATATATTTTTTTTTTAACTATTCGCCATTTCCCGAGTTAGCGAGGTAGCGTTAAGAACAGAGGACTGGGCCTTTGAGGGAATATCCTCACTTGGCCCCCTTCTCTGTTCCTTCTTTTGGAAAGTTAAAAAAAAGATAATGAGAAGGGAGGATTTCCAGCCCCCCGCTCCCTCCCCTTTTAGTCGCCTTCTACGACACGCTGGGAATACGTGGGAAGTATTCTTTCTCCCCTATCCCCAGGGATAATATATATATATATATATATATATATATATATATATATATATATATATATATATATATATATATATATATAATATATATATATATATATATATATATATATATATATAGAGAGAGAGAGAGAGAGAGAGAGAGAGAGAGAGAGAGAGGCTTGGGTTACGCAGGGAAGTAGGAATGCATGGATGCCTCCTCTGTGTATGTGAGACATGCGTGTATTTGTTGGTCATACTGTGTGTTTACAGAGGCCAGCAGTGTGGACACGTATGCTCACGCAGTCATACGCATACATAGGGGCTTATGTCCATATGTACTGATGTTGCAAATACAGAGAGTGTACGTAAATTGACACATACTCACGCTCTTTCTCCCTGTATATATATATATATATATATATATATATATATATATATATATATATATATATATATATAGTGTACGGGTGGGGAATTCTACATTCGCGTGGCCCCATCTCTTGAGCTTTCGGTAATATCATATAGCTTTTTAAGCTTCTGTATGTTGTCCACATATACCATGTTTCATCTTAGTTTGTTCTATTCATCACTAAACTTATACTATAAGAAGACTTGTTTATATCTCTTCTAACTAATGTCTTACTCAACTTCATATTTCTTTTTTTACCCGTAATTGCTCTATCTCTACATCTATCGAAGAACTGTTCACTACATCCGTCATTAAGCTGATTTAAGAATAGATAGGTTCCGATCAGGACACCCCTTCCTCTTCTCTCTTCCAAATTGGACATTTTTAAAGCCTCGATAACCTTTCCTCTCTTTACCTCAACTCTCTTGATTCCATCACCATCTTTACCTTCCTCTGCACCTTCTCTATTAACTCTCAGCTTTTCCATCAGTGCAGTGACCATATTCTAATCCTGGCCTTATGCAGCATGTGAACAGTTTGCTCAGTATTTCCTCAGTCATATACGTACAACAGTATTTTGACAATTGCCAGCAGACGGTCGGTCGGTCGGTCTCAGGCTGCCCTCCTAAGATGGAACTCTGGCAACAGTTTAGTGACTGTGTCGACTGCCAAGTGTTTCTCACTCATGACCCCAGCGGCTTATTTCCTGCTACATGGTGATGTGTGTGTGTGCGCGCCAGCCACTTCATCCCACCAGATCAAACCAAGTCAGACACCAGCGCATGGCGAGGCCTCGCGGGAATACCAAAGAGCAGCAGCAGCAGCAGCACGTGGACTGCTGCCGGTCGTAGAGATGGATGTGTCTCTTACCTCGCCAACGCCATGTGTCTTTTTTACCTTCGCCGGGGAGAGCCAGGCACCTCACCTGCCCGGGGGTGGAGGTGAGGGAGAGAGAGATGGAGAAGGGGTGAGGTAAGGCCTCCTCCACACCTGTAAGGAAATTGGACAGGCTCCGTTGTAGCCATCCCTCCCTGGGCCAGTGTTAATTGTCGTCGTGTGAGGGAGCCGAGCCTCCTGACGGAAGATCACCCGGAAGGGCTTCTTAAAGGCTTCTACCTGTCACTGGAAGCGGGCGTGTGCCTCACCAGTGCTAGCAGATGCCACGGGGCAAGCGACACGCTCTTGAGCGCCAGACTGAAGGGTTCTTAGTGTATTTTAGAGGTTTATATTTAGAGAGAGCCTTAAAGACGAGGGTGTTACGCACTTGCCAGCCTGATTACCCGTACCCTGGCTTACGCCTTGTGAGGTCCGCTCGACCTGAAAATGAAGGGGGTCTCAAGAGGTTAACATTTTGAACCCTGAAAATATTCCCTCGCTGCTGTGTTGTATCACTCACGAGGCTGCTCATTAAGCTTTCATTAGCCATGCATCTTGTGATTCAGGTTATTTTATATCTTAATTTGGATTAACAAATCGAGGGAGTTCCAGTGGTATGTGGTCGGGTCTCATGAAGTGAGTATTTGATGATTCTTCGCAGTTATAATTTAAAGTATTTCAGTCATATTATTATATGTAAACAGAAACTAGTAAGATAATTTTTTTTTTTTTACCATTAGTTAGAATGGCTGTTGAAGCAGACGGCCCAGCCAGTGTGTAACAGACTCATAATGAAAGTATCGTAAATTTCTCCTCCCAACCTTTACTGGCTCCCCTGCACTCACTCTCCAGCCCTCGTGCGCACCGGGACACTGGGACCATACGTGGGTGTGGTCAGGACCTTGGCACCGGTTGAGGACCACAGATGGCCTGTGTGTGTGTCTGTGTGTGTGGGTGGGTGGATGAGTGGGTTGGGTTGGGTTAAGTGATGGGAACGGACCTGGTCGATTCGTCACTATTTTTCTGATCAATGTGGAGACGTCTTTGGCCCACTAGTGAGGTAAAGGCCATACAGGATCAAGATCTGTGTGATTCATTCTTGCACATGTTCCCACCTCTCACTCTCCTATTTCAACAGTGTTTTTTAAGTGGATTTATATTCGTAAACCTTTATCCACTTGCGTTATGCACAACGTACATGAGGCTGTACAGTAGGAAGCCATGTGACTTTGTGGTACATGTTCAAACCTTGAGTGTATGTTGGTCCGTTTGACTCAAGTGTTTACAAAATTATTCGAAGACCTTTATATGTTGACATGTGCAAGGTAAACATAATGGTCCACCTAACCTACGGGAAGCTTTTAGAATGTACGTGTACCTTATGTAATGTAAGTACGTGGACCTATTTGAAATGTACGTGAATCTTTTGTAATGTACGTGTACTTTATGTAGTACATGTGCGTAGAACGTTCGTAATATTTCGTACAACACACTAAGCACATTGTAAGTTTTATGTTTGCTGGTGACCCAATGCTCGTAGAGAATAAGGTGACAGGTGCAGGTACTGGAAAATGGAGGAAGGAGCAAGCGTGGCGTACATATGAACGTGTTACCGGAAGCGTCACGTTACGTTTGGCGGAAGTACACTGGGGAAGTAACACACGTTACAGTGTCATTAAAGAAAGTAATGTGTCGAATATGTTGCCGGACGCTTTAACTCTTACTTGCGGCGTGCGTAAAAAAAGCATGGATTGAGGAAGCAACCTATTAGTCACTGCGTATGAGGAGGTTGGAGTGAATTTAAGTCAAGGTACTCATGTTACGTTAGGTTACGCTCACCAAACTGTGACGGTATAGCAGGGTATACGCTCTTCTGTGACGGTGCGTCAGCTTGCGCTCACCAAGTCATGACGGGACGTCATGTTACGTTCACCAAGTTATGACGCTGCAGTACGATACACTCATTACGCACTAAACTTCGCGCTGCGTAGCGGTCGATCGAGTTGGGGAGAGGTTGGGCTGGGCGGATAGTGATAGGGAAAGAGGTTTGTAGTGGCTGTGGTGTACAGGGGGGGGGGGAGATTTAGATAGTATGATGTGAGACTAATGATGAAAATGATGGGGCTAGTGATGGTGTAGAGATGGTATGTTGGTGTGAGAGAGAGAGAGAGAGAGAGAGAGAGAGAGAGAGAGAGAGAGAGAGAGAGAGAGAGAGAGAGAGAGAGAGAGAGAGAATGTTTAGTGTGTTTCTCGCGGTGATGGAGAAAACGGTGAGAGGGAAGCAACCCATCGTACACAAATAATACAGATTTCCCTCGTAGGTCTTGCGTTTTGCCCTTTTTGCTCGTCGCATATAGTCAAACTAAGAAATATATATATATATATATATATATATATATATATATATATATATATATATATATATATGTGTGTGTGTGTGTGTGTGTGTGTGTATATGGATATACTTGATAGAGTCAGCCATCAGAGTATCAGGAACATAGTGTGGTAAGTGAACGTGTGTTGACTGCTTAGGAAAAGCTGTGGCAGGTGTGTGTAGTGTGTTGTGTAGTAAACTTTACATATTTTGTGCAGGTGTGTTGACACTGCACCCGGGTGTTCTCGTAAGATATTTATGTATTTTTTTTTTTATGATTTTTCCTCCAATGTTTAGCGTTGTTTTTAGCGAATCTTTACCTGTCACTCGGCCTGGGTTTTGTGGAGAAAGATTGCGTCTTGTAGTAGCCATCGTAACAGTCCTGAGTCATTAAAGAAATCCTGATGGTTACCATAACCAGTCCTAGCAGCCACGAAGACTAACCTAGCAGCCGCCGGAGCACCTTCCATAGCCGTCCTAGCATCCATCATAGCCATCCAGGCACCTTCTGTAGCCGTCCTAGCTGCCAGCCTCTCGCTACATGATCGTCTTAGCCATAAACAACCCCAGGATATAGGTTAATGTAAACTGCAGTTCAGACATTTAAGATGTGACTCTGTATATAATATGACTCGTTAATCAGAAATGATCGGGTATGTTTGATGAGATATTTCCCATCTTACAGACAGAGAGCAAGGAAGGTAGAACTCTTTAACTCTACATTGCCTTGTTGTAGGTAGTCCAAGAGGCCTGCTCTTTATCCGTTGCTTCCCCATGTATACACAAGACAGGGAACGGGCGGCCCTACTACAAAACAGCAGACGACCACCACCGCCACCACACCGTTTCTGGTGGCCGGTCCAGTCGTGTCTAACCATTGCGTCCTGCTGATCCCCAACCTTCGATTGGGTTATACCGAGGCTGTGACGATACGAGACGCTGGTCCTTCCCTTCCTCTCGGTAGACCAAGGGTCTTTCATCCTGATGATGGTAGATTTAAATGATTCACTGGACAAGTCCCCAGTAAGTGTACCAGGCCAGGTAGGCTATGTGGGCTTGCGGGCTGCGGCTTCCAACAGCTTGGTTGGTCCAAACGACCCAGCCCAAGAGCTTGGGCTCAGCCCGGGCTGATGGGGTACCAGAAGAACCCTCCTCAGACGCTACCGGGTGTTTTGTCTCACGCGTTTGGAAGAGCGAGAATGTGAGCTCACGACTTGAATTATGTCGTCCCAAGATAGGATAATTGATGTGCTGTAGAGGAATTCAGGGTAGGTCTTGGGTAGTCGTTGAATGTATGACTTCAAAAGAAATTTTACTGTGGTTTGAAAGATATTAGTGTTACGGGGAAAGTATTAAGTTTAGCTGAATTACATTAGTGATGCGGGTAAAGCTGTATCTTCAGTTAATTTGAAAGCTAAAGTTGTAACAGGGGATCACGGGTAATTGTATTGATTTCCCGATAATATTTTAACGTTTGAGTGGTGAGTTGCTGAGCAATTGTCGTAAACACTCGATAGATTTCTCTCCCACACCTGTTGGCTCAAGACACCATCCCTGTGTAGAGAGTGTCTCCGGGGAAGGGGCTGCCTCCCTCCTTCCCCTGGTTGGTGAAGTGGAGGCACCTGGGGTATGTGCAGTGGTGATAGTAATGGCGTGTCGGACAAAAGAGATAATTGATCGTTCACGTCGTAGTAGTAGCGGCGTCCTCCTCCCGCGCCAGTTGAGGAGCTGGTGGTCTGTCTGGCCACGCCTTAATGTAAACACACGGGAGCCAGTTCTCGCCACGACCAGATTTAAGTGGCGTTACCCGGGTTGTTGACCCGTTGTGCACGACACTTTGTGCGTCGTCCTACGACCTCAAGGTACGACTCTATTACCACCACTGAGCATGATGGGACGACCCTTGTGCGCGAGGTCGTGGCCTTTCAACCTCGTCCGTAAGTTTCAAGGCTAAGGCCAGGCGTCGTGTCGTCGTGCTCAAGGGTCGTACCGTCGTGCTCAAGGGTCGCGCCGTCGTGCTCAGGGGTCGTACCATCATGCAGAGAGCCAGTGCCGTCGTGCTCAGGGGTCGTACCGTCATGCAGAGGGCAAGTGCCTTCGTGCTCAGGGGTCGTACCGTCATGCAGAGGGCTAGTGCCGTCGTGCTCAGGGGTCGTACCGTTATGCAGAGGGCCAGTGCCGTCGTGCTCAGGGGTCGTACTGGGAGAGGATGAATAACAGGCAATACTCTTCACCTTATGGATGACGCTTGGGGATAGCCAATTACCCTTAACGAGCCAACAAACACCCAATTATTGGGATGTAAATAGGAGGCAGAGGACGTGAGGTTAATTGATGAGGCAAGGAAGACCAAATTATCCACACGTACGGATAATACGGCCGAGAGATGGAACGTTTTGTAATGTATATAGACCCTTGTTCTCTAGTGATTATACCTATGTATATACTCGTGATCATTCCTGATTTTTATGACCTGTGAAGTTTGATGATTATGTAAATTCCTGCCTTGACCTGAAGCGTGCGGCTGAGGCATTTTCACCATTATGTCTTCACGTGGTGACTGGTGTAAAACATTTACAGGATGGCTTTTTTTGTTTTACGGATGGTGAGAGGCAATCAAGGTATTTTGGCAAGTCTTTACCTCCCGACATGTCAAGGTGCTTGAGTCGCTCCTCTGAAGTAAAGTGCTGCTATGAACACTGACGAATATATATATATATATATATATATATATATATATATATATATATATATATATATATATTATATTATATTATATTGTATTTAATCGCCGTCTCCCTCATACACATGTATATACATAAACGTCCATACACGAACATGTGTACATACACAGGCAAATACATACATACACATGTACATATCTATACTTGCTGCCTTTCCACACATTGACACACAGCTATGTATGGTGTTAGCCTATAAATTGGATTTAATCCCACGGTAATATTACATTACTCTGTTGTATCCAGCCTCTGTTGTGTATTTGTCTTTTACATTGATTTTGATGGTATAACAACATTCGGCTGACCCAGATAAGTTGGCTTGTTCAGGAGAAAGTGTAACTGTGCTATTCATAATATTGGCTGGGAGATGGTGGTGGTTAGGTATATATATAAATATTCTTTCTTTCTTTTAAACTATTCGCCATTTCCCGCGTTAGCGAGGTAGCGTTTAAGAACAGAGGACTGGGCCTTTGTGGAATATCCTCACCTGGCCCCCCTCTGTTCCTTCTTTTGGAAAATCAAAAAAAAAAAAAAAAAAAAAACGAGAGGGGAGGATTTCCAGCCTCCCGCTCCCTCCCCTTTTAGTCGCCTTTACGACACGCAGGGAATACGTGGGAAGTATTCTTAATCCCCTATCCCCAGGGATAATATATAAATATATATATATATATATATATATATATATATATATATATATATATATATATATATATATATATTTCGCGAGTGTCGCTTGTCTTTGCAGAGGTCAGCCGGGAGGCGCCTAATGGAGTAAGTACCGAATATTTTCTTTATTATTTATCACCGTTTATATCGGCATTAGATGTTGTTACGCTTAAACTCTCGTTATTTACTAATGTCATTATCGTTCACATTTACCTCATCATGATGATAAACCAACACCGAATATCCGCCCCGGCAATATACCCGCGCTGTTAGACTGCCACCAAATATCCGATATGAATCTGTCCGAATATCCGCTGCAGCTAACCTATATCATTAATCCGGCACTTGAATAAACTGCAGTCATAAACCAGCGTTTAATATTACGCCGCTGAACCCACACGCCAGACATCCGCAGCACTCAACCCGCGCCGAATATCCGCAGTATTCATCCCACGCCAAATATCCGCAGGAATGAACCCGCGGCGAATATCCTCTTCTACCCTGCCCTCCCCCTTCATGACTGCCATGCAATGTTGCCCCGTGGGTTACTTCCGGGTGAGGCTGGCCTGATTGCCGGCGACTGGTGGTGGAGAGCCTGCCTGGCGCTTGTGTCCCTTCTGGCTGGAGAACCAGCGGGTTGGAGGACCATATTTTGTGTGTTTGTACACCAGTGTTTATGACTGTGGGGGGGGGGGGGGTGTTCGGGAGAAGGTTTGGGGGTAAGAGAGGAGGGGGGGGGATAGAAGCCAGCTTGCTTGTGTATACGTGCGTGTGGAGATACGCCTGCCCTGCTTGTGTGTGTGTGTTTGTGTGTGTGTGTGTGTGTGGTGTGTGTGTGTGTGTGATTATCTATTTGTACTGGGCGGGGAGGGAGCGCTGCACTCGTGGGGCGCCTCCCCACCTCATGTACATTCTCGGCTGTCATGATACAGTGTAAACTTGTGTGTGTGTGTGTGTGTGTGTGTGTGTGTGTGTGTGTGTTTGTTGTCCACGTCAACACCATGACCTGAGTCAGTTTCCTCCCGTCCTCCACCGCTCATGTACCCCAACTGTATTTCTCTCGCATCTTTTTCGACAAGTTCCCTGCTTGATGTCGTGTTATGGCCTCTGGTTGTGGCATCCCCCTACATCATCTGAATATCTTTTCACCGTTGTGCGTCAGTTGGTAGGCTGTGATCAGGTCACCCGTCACTCTTTTCTCTTCCTTGGTGGTGGGGGCGGGGGGGGAATTGAAGGCCTGTAGCCTTTTGACTGTAGCTCGGCCTCTTACGCCTGGCACCATCTTCGTAGCCCACCATTGGACCTGTGTTAATCGTCATTACTTCTGTATGTGTTCGGTGAGGAGACTTGAGAAGCGTAGTGTTGTTTCGGGTGGTTGACATGGTAGTAGACATGGTAAACATGGCGTCCTAGCTTCCTCTCTTCGATGTATATCAACTGACTTTTATTTCTCTCTTGTGTCTCCCCAGATGATGTGATTATTACACGAAAGTGCACTTGGGAACTTGTGTTTCATTTTCCCCGTGGACCCATATATATATATATATATATATATATATATATATATATATATATATATATATATATGTATATATATATATATATGCTTCTGTGTGACGTATCGTGTTTGTATATGTATAAAGAATCAGGCAATGACCCACCAGGGTTAGGAAACTGAAGACAACATTATGATCTCTCTGAATTAAACCCGTGTTACAACATCTTGTCGCTAATTAATTAAAGATTTTAACGCGGATGACAGGAAAGACATTGGCGGATTGTAGAGAAAACGGTAGTGGTTAGTGTGTGGTGTGTGAGGAGGGGAAACTTGATCACGTTTAACATGTCATTAAGATCATTAAAGAATCATGCTTACACATTGCATCACGAGGGGAAGACGAGACGTAGTCAGGAATCAGCTGTGTTTAGCCAGACTTAAGGGAGAAGAAAGGAAATCGACTGACTGTCTCCCGTATCTTATGCCAGATCCAGACGCTCAGAGCTGAAGCAATGATGTAAAATAACCACAAACGAAAGCATATTTGCGACACCCTGAGGGAATGTTTCGACTTGGGCATCATTCTGGAGAACTCGCGGTCTCTCGACGTACTCACATTCATAAGAGGTTGTGGTAGCGGCATGTGATGCCATCGAGGTTTTTGAACATTACTCATGAGAAGATGATGAGCCAGGATGGACGGACGTACGTAACCCGAGAGAGAGAATGGGTTTGTCGATGGTCGTGAGGCTGTGTGCCCCAGCTGCCCGACCATTACTGTGTTAAGACGGCTCACGGATGGGAGAATTGTGATAATATTTATTCCTAATTCTAGAAGGCCTTTCGACAGTTGCGACCATTGAGTGATGATAGATTTAAGCCACACAGAGTAGATAACAGACATACTTTGATGGTACATATGTCATCACCTGCCTAGCAGATCCCAGAGGGTAGTTGACCCTACAGATCACTCAAGTGTTTGAAGGCGCCTGTCCCACTCCTGGCTCTCCTACTGGGTCTAGTGTGACACTGATCACATCAGCCAGTCACTGGTACGTAGCATTCTCTCTCTCTCTCTCCTCTCTCTCTCTCTCTCTCTCTCTCTCTCTCTCTCTCTCTCTCTCTCTCTCACACACACACACAGACACAGGTTTATGGTATAGAGATATATGTTCCACTTCTGTAGCGGAGATATGGACTTAGAAACAGTAGAAGCACCTCAGCAAAATATGAACGTGCTAATAATGATGCAACACAGATTTCCTGATTATGATAGAACTTGCCATATATTTTAGTTATCATTGAACTTATAATGGGGTAAAGGTGTCCTGGTGTTGTACTAGGGCTCCCTCATGCCTCTTTGTCAACAGGTGACACGTTTTTTAGCATGATAACACAGGCGACAGAGGGAGCGCGGAACGTTAGGTGATATACAGGCTTGTATACGGAAATGGAGTTGCAAGATGATGACCAAGAGGGAAAATTTCGAACCAGCCGATTCAAACACGTCTGATGGGGTGCGTGCATGAGACTCCTTGACGTGAATTTGCGTGACTGTGAACACTTAGCGTCCTCGTATTTGATACAACCATGTCGTCAGCTGAGGACACCCAATTGCTACCCAGATAGTCGCGCCTTCCGATGGGCCAGAGATGGATAAGCGAAGTGTTCAACACAAGGGAATTGGTCCAGCCTCGAAGCAGAAGGATGGAGAGGAGTGGTCAGATACCAGGGTGGAAACACCCGCTGATCACCACTCCGGTGATGACCTCACCTCCAGAGAACACAACAAAGGAACTTTCCAATCTGCCTCAAGAACATGATGGGTCGGATACTTGGAACTTTTAAGACGAGAGAGATGTCGGCAGGACCGACCGACCGATGATGATGATGCTGGGAGGAGTAGAAGGGGCTGGTTGTGGTGGTGGTGGTCCCGGACCATTGCTTGCCGCCCGCCTGCTGACATCACCATATTAGAGCTGGAGAAATTGTGGCGGTAGAAGACGGCGGTCAGAAGAGGGTCTTGCAGCCGTGGTCATTGATTCGGTAAATCATGGGAAGTACTGGAGCATGCTCATGGCGGTGCTCCTGCTCTCATTATAGCTTCGACACGAGATATATTTCATCATAATATGCACTTGAGAATGCTGGAAGGCCTGGGGTTGAGTGTGCGGCGGGCTGGTTTTATGCGTGCATGACGTAGCACTTCCTCAACAAAGCCTCACGCCTGACCCACAAACACCCACCCTCGTTAGTCCCAGCCTGCCTGCCTGACTCTCTCTCTCTCTCTCTCTCTCTCTCTCTCTCTCTCTCTCTCTCTCGGGAGTATTACCATTCCTCTTCGCCTGGATATCGGGGGAGGGGGGGGGTGGTTAGTGGTGACGAGGGCCTGGTCAGTGATCCAGACACTTTATGTGGCTGTCATGTTTTACTCCTTAGACCCAGGTTGTTGTCTTTCCGTTCAGCCTCCCTCCTCACCTGGACTGTTGCCGTTCGGCCCTCAAACGTACAGTCTCGCCAGCTCGCACATAATACCTGACACCACGTATCTCACACGACTTGTTCTGCGGTGAACGCTACGCGCCACTCATGCCTTTTGGCAAAACCTCGTTAATTAATCGTGTCTTCTCTCTCAAGGTACAAAGAACATGGCCAGTGGTGAGCTGTAGGTGTACGAGAGGGTGTATGTGTGTTGCAGACGGCCAAACACACACACACACACACACACACACACACACACACACACACACACACACACACACACACACACATACATATGTAGGTTGTCAAGTTCCCCTCCCTGGCTCTGGTTTATCTTCTTTTTTCCTCAGCGTCATATACACGTGGGTTGTCTGCGTTCAGTCGGGAAACCCCCCCCCCCCCCCCATCATATACACTTACACACACCCCATCTCACACACACACACACTATATATATATATATATATGTATATATATATATATATATATATATATATATATATATATATATATATATATAGTATGTATGTATGTATGTATATATCGAGGATGTAAGGCATGTGTACGTGTAGGAAGAGAGGAAAGTGATTGGTCTCAGTGAATGTAGGTTTGCGGCAGGGGTGTGTGATGTCTCCATGGTTGTTTATTTTGTTTATGGATGGGGTTGTTAGGGAGGTAAATGCAAGAGTTTTCGAAAGAGGGGAAAGTATGAAGTCTGTTGGGGATGAGAGAGCTTGGGAAGTGAGTCAGTTGTTGTTCGCTGATGATACAGCGCTGGTGGCTGATTCATGTGAGAAACTGCAGAAGCTGGTGACTGAGTTTGGTAAAGTGTGTGAAAGAAGAAAGTTAAGAGTAAATGTGAATAAGAGCAAGGTTATTAGGTACAGTTGGGTTGAGGGTCAAGTCAATTGGGAGGTAAGTTTGAATGGAGAAAAACTGGAGGAAGTAAAGTGTTTTAGATATCTGGGAGTGGATCTGGCAGCGGATGGAACCATGGAAACGGAAGTGGATCATAGGGTGGGGGAGGGGGCGAAAATCCTGGGAGCCTTGAAGAATGTGTGGAAGTCGAGAACATTATCTCGGAAAGCAAAAATGGGTATGTTTGAAGGAATAGTGGTTCCAACAATGTTGTATGGTTGCGAGGCGTGGGCTATGGATAGAGTTGTGCGCAGGAGGGTGGATGTGCTGGAAATGAGATGTTTGAGGACAATGTGTGGTGTGAGGTGGTTTGACGAGTAAGTAATGTAAGGGTAAGAGAGATGTGTGGAAATAAAAAGAGCGTTGTTGAGAGAGCAGAAGAGGGTGTTTTGAAATGGTTTGGGCACATGGAGAGAATGAGTGAGGAAAGATTGACCAAGAGGATATATGTGTCGGAGGTGGAGGGAACGAGGAGAAGTGGGAGACCAAATTGGAGGTGGAAAGATGGAGTGAAAAAGATTTTGAGTGATCGGGGCCTGAACATGCAGGAGGGTGAAAGGCGTGCAAGGAATAGAGTGAATTGGATCGATGTGGTATACCGGGGTTGACGTGCTGTCAGTGGATTGAATCACAGGGCATGTGAAGCGTCTTGGGTAAACCATGGAAAGTTGTGTGGGGCCTGGATGTGGAAAGGGAGCTGTGGTTTCGGGCATTATTGCATGACAGCTAGAGACTGAGTGTGAACGAATGGGGCCTTTGTTGTCTTCTCCTAGCGCTACCTCGCACACATGAGGGGGGAGGGGGATGGTATTCCATGTGTGGCGAGGTGGCGATAGGAATGAATAAAGGCAGACAGTGTGAATTGTGTGCATGTGTATATATGTATGTGTCTGTGTGTGTATATATATATGTGTACATTAAGATGTATAGGTATGTATATTTGCGTGTGTGGACGTGTATGTATATACATGTGTATGGGGGTGGGTTGGGCCATTTCTTTCGTCTGTTTCCTTGCGCCACCTCGCAAACGCGGGAGACAGCGACAAAGCAAAATAGATAAATAAATAAATTAATAAATATATGATTACTAGTAAAGTGTCCCATAAACCTGCTTTTTTATTATTAATATCACCAGAGGAATGCACCAAATAGAGGAACCGTTGTGAATGTTGTATCGTTGGTGGCGGATGGTTTTTTTTTTTTTTTCATTTGGTTTTGATAAAAGGTATTTAGGTTGTCCCAGAAATCATCGTAACTCGTTTGGTATGGTCATGTTCTGCTCTGGTTATGGTGGTGGCCCAACACACCCTCACTGTGTGGCAGGATACAAAGGGGGAGGAGGATGAACACCTGGCTGATGATGATGACCCGTATGCTGAGGGTGTGGGAGGAAGTGTGTGCTGGTAGGGATGTTGTGGTAGTGTGGGTTGTGGTTGTGATGTGTTGTAGTGTTGGGTTGTTAGACGTCGTTTCCTTGGTCGACATTAGTACTGGGATTTTTAACAACATTGTGTTGCTGTCAGTTATATTAGTAATGTTTGTGTTTCTTTTTGCCTCACTGTTGTTTTATGAAGACTTCCCCACGTTGTAGAGTGTTGTAAGACCTTTTTTGTTGTTGTTTGTTGTGTTACTGTGGCTCGTATGGTTTACATATTTTTGTTTTCCGATGCCGCTACAGGAGCTGACATTTTGAGTCGCTGACATTGTTGTGCTTGAGAGATGCTTCGTTGCCAGAACTGTGTTGGGTTTCTTATTCTGAGACTGTAATGGTGGTGTCATTTTGTGTTGCCGAAGCTTTTATGTGTTGCTGGGATTTTAGTACCCAAGACTGCTTTAGTAGTGAGTGTTGTGTTGCTGAAGGGTTGAGGCCACTAGCACCTGTGTTGTGCACCTGTTGTGTACCTGAGGCCGTATTGGAAATAGGTCACACGTGCTAGGTTGTCAGCCGCTGTGTCAGCTGTGTTTCTAGGTCAGCCGCTGTGTCAGCTGTGTTTCTGGTCAGCCGCTGTGTCAGCTGTGTGTTTCTGGGTTGTGTATGGTTCTGGAGCTGACCGCGTGGGTCTTGCCGTGGTTGGTCGTGGGATATGTAGAATGCAGTAAGACATGTCATTCATTTCAGTAATTATGATTATTATGTTATTTCTCTGCCTCTTCTTCTCTCTCCTCCTCCTCCTCTTCTTCTTCCTCTTCCAGTTCTTCATCTTTCCTCTTTACGTCTTCCTCTTCTCCTGTGTCATAATCATGAATAGAATTAGTAGTGTTGGATGTAGATATTAATTATTTTTCCTTTATTACAGGTATGTGCAGCTCTGGTGTTTCTTCTTGTGTGTCGTCAGGTGAGTGTTATACCTGTATGCGTCCCAGATTTTCTTGTTCATTGGTAGTTTACAGACGTAGTCTACCTAAATTTCCTGTAGGGGTATCAGGTGAGTTTGAAGTTTACACTTGTACATGGTAGTTTATATAGTTTTCATTTATGGGCCATTATATTGTGGACGTTTATGTGTGTGTGTGTTTGTGTATGTGTGTTGTAAGTATTCCATTAGAGTTTTTGATTATTATGTGACGTATTGCGTAGAAGTTTGTAAAGTATTCGTGGTAGTTTACGTCGTGAGTGTCTTCCTAACACGATTCGATGCTGGTAGTAGTAGTTGACCGTATGTGGTTGACGTCTTGATGGAGTTGGGTCTTGTCTTCCTGGCAGATTTGGTTGGTCTGATATGTACAACAGAGCAAGAAACGATCAATTGTATGCAAGTTTTAAAGGAAAGGGTTGATAGCGCGGTTCTTATGTTTAGACACTGAAGCTGTGAGATGAAGCAGGGGAAATGCTTGTCACGTTTGTGTCGATTGGAAAGAGAGAAAATAAGAATGACCTGTTTTTTTTATGTCTTAAGCGGCGTTTATGCATGATGGGTGATGTTACGTGGTCTTTGATGGGAGTGTTGTGAGGTCAAGTGATAGGATGTTTGGGGTAAGAGAGAGAGGTAGAGTGTGTGATGTAGGAGAAACTTCACAAGACAGTGGCGTGAGACAAGGGGCTATACCAAGTCCCTTCTCATTCGGTGACTGTGTAGGTCCTCACGCTGGACGATCGCTGTAAGGTTGGTTGGTTATAAAGGCAACACCTGTGGCGACTTATGTATTGGCCTGGTTATTGGTGGCAAGTATAGCCCGGTCGATATGCGCTGCTCGGCTTCTCCCTGTCAGGTAGGCGTTTTAAGAACGCTCACTTGGAGTTCGTTGGCTGACTTGCACCACAAGTCGAGTACCCACAAGAACATTTGTGTTAGGTATCCCAAGCTGTTTCGTCTACACTCAGTTCGACAACCACTCCTCCACCTCCTCTAGAAGTAACCAGAGGTTTCCCAGCTGTTTCGTCTACACTCAGTTCGACAACCACTCCTCCACCTCCTCTAGAAGTAACCAGATAATCTGTCTTCCACCTATTGTAGCAGTAACTTCACAACCCCCACCTTCCACCTTCTGTAAGAGTGACAGACAACCCCTCTCTCACAGTCTTTAGAAATAACCTGATAACCCAGTCTGTCTGTCCCTCCTTCACTTGGAGTATCATGAAAGCCATCCTGCCAGTCACTTGACGCAATATCAGCACCATTCTCAGTAGAATTGTTGTTCTCTCCTACATACATACATACATACATACGCACCCAGGTGAGGGGTACCAGATGAAGCAGGCTCCAGCCAATGAGGCTGGTGAGGTAAAGAAAAGTCAGCAAATGGAACACGATCCTACAGGTGGGAGGGAGGAACATCCACCCCTGCTCGTGCCCCACTGCAAACACTGATGATGATATTGATGTGTGTCTGTACGTACGTACGTACGTCCTCATCGCCCGGGCCAATATTGCCTATTGATTCCAGTAATAGTGTTTGACTTGCCATTCTTACGGTTCTGGGGCCATGATTTGACTCCTGTATCTCGTCATTATTATTGGACTTGACTTCTCTTGATCAGTCTTTTGAGTTGCTCTGTGTTATAGCGTTATACTTGTACGTATATCCGTACTTACAAGCTATCCTCCCTAGTGGACAACATCCTTGCTGGCCACCATTCCTGCTGGCCACCCTTTCTATTGGCCATGACCCTGCTGGCCACCGTCCTTTCTTGCCACTGTCCCTTCTGGTCACCCGTTGCTGCTGACCACCGTCCCTGCTGGCTATCGCCCATACCGGCCACTATCCCCTTCTGGCCTCCGTCCTTACTGACCGCCGTCCCTTCTGGCCACCAATCTTACTAGTCGCGGTTCCGACTGGCCTCCATCCCTGCTGGGCACTGTGCTTAGTGGTCCTACTTGGCCACCGTCCGTATTGGCCACCATCCCTTGCCGACCATCGCCTCTGTTGGCCATCGTCCTTACCAGCCACCGCCTCTGCTGGCCACCACCCTTACTAGCCTCCGCCCCTTCTAGCCACGCACTATCCCATGTGACCCAGCAGGCAGCTAGAGGTGTCACAACCCAGCTCTTCAGTCTCAAGTGGTACGTCTCCCTTTTGTCTCTCCCTTTTACCCAGCCCTCCCATTCCCTTTGTCTCTCCCTTTTCCCCCTCCTCACCCCTTCCCTATTTTTAACCACTTGACTTTTTTTTCGTGTCTTTTAGGTTCGTCAACAAAGTGGCTTCCCTCGGTAGGGTAAACGCTTTTGTTCGTCGTGGAACATGTAAAAGTGTTTAGCAACACTTATTTGATTTTGACTCGCCTGGAGTATGTTGTAGTGAAGAGCGAGGCGAGGACGCCGATCCCCGGGCTGCCCCGCCGTGTATACCCCACGTTACATAGACAGACAGACAGACAGACTCTCCTGTGATGGGAAATTGTGACGGTTTGCTTTGGGCCTCACCGACGGGGATCCCCGTCAAATCCGAGACGGAGGAGAGACGGGTGAGGGTAACCAGAGGAGCACAGACCGTGTACAGAGAACAGTAATACGGAAGTTATTCGTAAAGAGGAATTCTTTGTGTCGTTTTAGATACATTGAAGCAGGACGGTGTTAGCATGGGTGAAGGGGACGCGGGTAGAGAGGTAGGTGTGAGCAGGTATAGAACCTACTACAGTGGGTACAGTACGTGGGACAATGTGAGTTGAACTCTTGCCCGACGACCAAGTGCCTCTGTAGGCTTGGGTTACAGCGTTGCAAGTGGTCGACGGTAAGAAAAAAGAAAAAAAAGGCCAGCGTTGCCAAGCTGTTGAATAAACTTTGTGATTTTGCAAGTCACTTGAACCGCTCGGGATTAATTGTCATTTGTGAGCTGTAGTGTCAGAAGGGAGTATATATATATATATATATATATATATATATATATATATATATATATATATATATATATATATATATATATATATATATTATCCCTGGGGATAGGGGAGAAAGAATACTTCCCACGTATTCCCTGCGTGTCGTAGAAGGCGACTAAAAGGGGAGGGAGCGGGGGGGGCTGGAAATCCTCCCCTCTCGTTATTTTTTTGATTTTCCAAAAGAAGGAACAGAGAAGGGGACCAGGTGAGGATATTCCCTCAAAGGCCCAGTCCTCTGTTCTTAACGCTACCTCGCTAACGCGGGAAGTGGCGAATAGTTTGAAAGAAAAGATATATATATTATTTTGTGTGTGTGTGTGTGTGTGTGTGTGTATTATATTTTATTTTGTACCAGTTTATATCTGGGAAAATCATGCATCAGTCTAGGCCATGTAGGTTGAAAAGGTGAAGAAATGAATCGAGAAAAAAAAGATGGAGGAGTTGATGTTAGCTCGTCTTGTGTTTGTAAACCTAACTCTCGTGAGAGAGGTGTCATAATGACCAGTCCTGGTGTAGTCCCTCGCCACACACAAACTGCGGGAAGCAGCGGCCAGCCATTTTCAGCGGCTCCAGATCTTGGGAACTGGGGTGGGACCCCACACGCCTTTCACAAGAGCAGGCACCAGAGTGACACCAGTTGGAACAGAGAGAGAGAGAGAGAGAGAGAGAGAGAGAGAGAGAGAGAGGTGGGGGTGTGGGACAACATGATGGCGGATGGGAAGGGAGGGATGATGGGAGGTGGCTGGCAGCTGGAGAGTCGTCCCGGTACGGCGGAAAGAATTGGCTTCCATCGTGGCCACGAGAGAGAGGAAGCCTCACCTTGAGGCAGCCACCCTCTGAGTGTAGTGGACGAATAAGAAACCTGTAGTATATGTGGAACGGTTTCTCGTGGAGACAGTTGTGGCGCGTGTGCAACACCCTCAGCTTCTGGGAAGCAGAACCTCGAAAAAAAATGTTCGTTATGTCATAGTTTCACGGGATGGAAGTTGGGTAATGGATGCCGAACGTGTTCGTATAATCGCAGGGGAAAAGAAATAGTTATGAAAATATTTATTGATTGATCATTGGCACTGAAACTTGAGCCCATATGGTTTGTCGTGGCGTTTCAGTGGTGAGTCGTCGTCCCAAGTGGCGAGTATGGTGGTCAGAGCGTCGCCTGCTGTGTGTGTGTGTGTGTGATAGCACAAGCTACGGGCCAGAAGACAGGCCGGTCGCGTCCCGACCCGTCCCCGGTGTTCACAGTAGGCCTGGCATCATCACCAGGACAGAGGTCGTTGTGATGTATGTGTATATGTGTGTGTGTGTGTGTGTGTGTGTGTCCCGCGATGAAAGTGACGCGCCAGCCCTGCACAGGCCAGACTGGGGAGGTATTGCCAGCGTTGGGGGCGCTACTTAACCCGGCCCGCGCTCGTCCCGGCCGACGGGAGATGTACGGTTGGGAATTTCTGCGTTGATACTTCTCCGGTGGTGGGAGGTGAGCCGGTGCTGAGGTATAAGCTGGAGGAGTGATGACTGACTGCGAGGGTACGATTGTATACCGTTATGCCTGCGTGCGGGCGGACGCCCGGGCATTCATGGCTCCGGTGTCTGGTGCTGGTGGCGGCCTTGCCGAGAATACGCGGATATGTGCACTGTAGCCTCGCTCACTGTTTTGACGTGCACTGTAGCCACGCTCACTGTTATGACGTGCACTGGAGGGACGTTCACTGTTATGACGTGCACTGGAGGGACGTTCACTGTTATGACGTGCACTGGAGGGACGCTCACTGTTATGACGTGCACTGGAGTGACGTTCGCTGTTATGACGTGCACTGGAGGGACGTTCACTGTTATGACGTGCACTGTAGCCACGCTCACTGTTATGACGTGCACTGGAGTGACGTTCGCTGTTATGACGTGCACTGGAGGGACGTGCGCTGTTATGACGTGCACCGTGGCGTCGTGATGTGCGGTAGAGGGAGGCATGTCTGCCGGTCATGGGTATGGGTTGCGCGCGGGTAAGGTTGGGGGGGGGGGAGTTGACTCGCTAGACGTATGCTTCGTTTGCAAACACGTGAAGACTGAACGTTTACTAGACCTGTCATGCGTGTTGTGGACCTGTCATTATACACCGGACCTGTCATGCGTGTTCTGGACCTGACATCATGCACCGGACCCGTCATGCGTGTTCTGCTGGACCATAGAGGACTGCACAGCCCTTCCTTGCATCATCCCACGCACGTTCCTTGTGCTTGTGTATCTCCAGATAATACACCCTGCAGGTGCTGCTCTGCCACGGTGGACCTGCTGGTGGTGGTGCACACTGAGTGTGTGGCGTCAGGGGTCGGAACGCCCTATAATGAGAACCCGAAATTATGTTACTAGTGTTAGATGCTTCTCTTTTTAGGTATATATATATATATATATATATATATATATATATATATATATATATATATATATAGAGAGAGAGAGAGAGAGAGAGAGAGAGAAAGAGAGAGAGAGAGAGAGAGAGAGCACATGTCAGATGGAGAATGGATGTGAGTGCGGCCTTCGCGTGTTCTTATCGCTGACGCAGGAATCGATAATGCAGTATTACATATATATATATATATATATATATATATATATATATATATATATATATATATATATATATATATATATATATAGTGAGAGTATTACAGACTAACTAGAAGAGTTAATTATTAGGGTTTTGGAACCTCCTACCCCTGTGGAACCTATGGTGTCATACCGTAAGAACGTAGCTCACAGAAGATGTAGAACTTGTGGTCTCATACCGTAAGAACTTGAGTTACAGAACATGGAGAACTTCCATTATTGGGCGCAGATATTTGCCTCTGGAATGCTGGAAAATATTCTCATAAGAAGGACCATTATTCATGGAACTTTGGTAATCATGTTATGGGAGAGAATGATGATGATGAACGGGGTCAGGAAATTTTAGCATCGCGAAGATATTCCATGATGGAGGTTTTGTTATGTATTTATTGCCCGTCCTGGACTCCTGCTGCACGTAGGAATACACAAAGAAAACTATGTTTATGTGGGAGTTTTGAGAGTCGAAGTTACTGTCTCATCGTCTTGCGGGGTTTGTAAGTTAGCGTGATTGCTGTGTGGCCGTTGGTAACTCCTGGATGAGTTGTTGTGCTCTCATGTTTCTTTCCCTATACGACCAAGCTTTGCAACGCCTTACCTTGTCAAATCGTTTCCTGATAACTACCACCTGACCCTTTCCTTACCCTGCTCGAACCTTGGGAGTGTTCACCTCCCTCAATATCTCTGACACCTTCGATATCTCACCTTTTTAAAAGGAAAGTTTATATACTTCCACTTATAAATTATTACGGTAAATTTTTCGTGTTGTCTTCCGTCTTTACGTTTCTTTGAAGGCCTGGCCTCGGTGGGGGCTGCCATGCACGACTGCAGCCGGAGACCTGCTGATGTATCATAAGTAGGGAGATATTCTGGGGTTATTGTTGTGTTGTGAATTTTCTTGTTTTGGAAGTGTTCATTGTCCAGGTGGCCTTGGTCGGGGGACAAGTTGCTGGTCTGTTGGGTCGTAATTAAAATGTCTTAATGGATGGTTGAAATACGACCCACACACACACTTTATATTGGGGTTTTAGTCCTGTTATGGTTCTTAAGTATTGGCTTTGTTTAGGCAAAAGCTCATGCAAATGAGCAGTGATTAATGTCTTTACGAGGAGGGAGACGGACATATATCTTTTTAATACTTGGTAATATTTGATGATGACTTGTTGCAAGCATCATGGTAAGTTGCTCGTAGGTGCTGGTAGATTGCTGGTATTTGACGTGGTTGGATGACGAGACGCCTATAATTCCTGTCATTAACACGGCTGATGAAACGTGTGTGCAAGTTGGTCGGTGCGTGAGGAGGAGGAGGAGGAGGAGATGAGGCGAGAAGCTCTCAACCAGAGAAGGTAAGAACTCAACCTGAGGGGAGAACACAGTGTGTGTGTGTTGTGTTGTGAGTGTGTGTGTGTGTGTGTGTGTGTGTGTGTGTGTGTGTGTGTGTGTGTGTGTGTGTGTGTGTGTGTGTGTGTGTGTGTGTGTTGCTTGTTGAAGTTCATCACCATCACCGCCAACACCACCATCAGCCATCCCAGCCCATGGGCTCCTGTGGCCACGACCCCAGCCAGGTCCTGGCTGCTGTAGTCCCCAGTTCAGTCAGCACTGCTGCGGCGTCTCTCTCGCTTGCTTACCTAAGACCTCTTCCCTTATCTTAAGTGCCTCTCCCCACCTCCCACCTCAGTCTGTTCTTTATCCATCCCATACACCCTCCCCCCCTTTGTTTTCCCCCGTTTCCTTCCGCATATCTCCCCCTTCCCCCCCTGACATGTAACGCCACCACCTCACTCCACACATACATCTATCTCTTCCACCCGTCCATGTTCAGTGCCCACACTCCAGCCCTTCCCCACACCCATCAATGTCTACTTCCTCATCTCCCAGCTCGTTTATCCTCCTCTATCCCCCCTTCCTCCCCCTCACACTTGTCTACCGCCCCCTCCCACTCCCCCACCTCCTCATTTATCTTGTGCCTTAAGCGCAGAGCCAGGTGAGGACCCGGGGTAATGTTAACGCCGAGTTGGAGCCTGGCAGGTGTGGAGGAGGGGGCTGTATGGGTACACACACACACACCCACCCACTGATGAATGGCTGTTGCCTGTCTGGAGGTAGCAGGATGACTGGGGGGAGGTGTGAGAGGGTTGAGGGAGGGTAAGGATAGGTGCAAGACAGAAGGGATGAGTGTTACGTCAACGAGGACGACGACGTACAGCGACAACCTTCAAGGACTCGTTTTCGAAGGCGCTTACAACGACCTCCCCTTGCTAGAGTCGGGGGTGGTTTGCTAGGAGTGAGTTGTGTGGTGTGGTGAGGGTGGCAGACATAAACACCTACAAACTTTCTCCTCCTCCTCCTCCTCCTCCTCCTCCTCCTCCTCCTCCTTCCTCTTCTTCTTCCCCAGATTTGCTGCCTTCACTACATGGCATGAGCACAACTTGAGGTACACATACGCTGTGAAGGTGAGGTTACTTGACATCTTTATGTACATATCCACACACGAGCTGTAAGAGTGGGACATATATTACAGATTTGTTCACTTCATATATATATATATATATATATATATATATATATATATATATATATATATAGTGCATATATGTGGACTTTTCGTAGAACACGTAATACCCTCTAACAGCAAGGATTCGAACCCCGCACCATTTATATGGTTGCTGGGTACGCTAACCACGCAAATGGTGCGGGGTTCGAATCCTTGGTGTTGGAGGATAGATGAAGGTAGCAAGTATGAATATGTGCGTGTTTGGGAGTTTATGTTTATACCTGTGTATGTGGGTGGGTTGGGCCATTCTTCGTCTGTTTCCTTGCGCTACCTGGCTAACGCGGGAGACAGCAATTAATAGTAAATATAATATGATATAATATATATATATATATATATATATATATATATATATATATATATATATATATATATATATATTTTTTTTTTTTTTTTTGTCGCTGTCTCCCGCGTTTGCGAGGTAGCGCAAGGAAACAGACGAAAGAAATGGCCCAACCCACCCCCATACACATGTATATACATACGTCCACACACGCAAATATACATACCTACACAGCTTTCCATGGTTTACCCCAGACGCTTCACATGCCTTGATTCAATCCACTGACAGCACGTCAACCCCGGTATACCACATCGCTCCAATTCACTCTATTCCTTTCCCTCCTCTCACCCTCCTGCATATATATATATATATATATATATATATATATATATATATATATATATATATATATATATATATATATATATTGGAAGGATTACAAATTTGCGCGTGATCAAATATAATCACATCATCTCCCCTGTTGATGTGATTATTACACGAAAGTGCGCTTGGGAACTTATCATGTTTCATTTTCCCCGTGGACTCATAGGAATACACTTGATCACGCGTAAAATTGTGATTCCTTCCAATATATATATATATATATATATATATATATATATATATATATATATATATATATATATATATATAATGGAAAGTAAAATTAGTTTGAACTTTAGTGAATGAGACAGACTACAGGTGTTGGCTAGTGGTTCTAAGACAGAGAAGATGGACCGTGTGGGTGATCAGGTTCTAGGTGGTGTAAGGCAAGATCAGTCTTCGAGGCGATTCAAGAGGAATTGTATTGCTGGCAGTGAGTGCTTCCTCTCAGCTCTTGTTTGCTCAAGGAAGAGTTGAGGCGAGGAACTGCTCTGATCCTCGAGGTGTTTATTTACCCCTCAAGTTTTGATGATGCGGATTTGATGGTGTAATGTTTTGGTAAAAGGAGTGATGGATGTGGGCCTTGTGCGGGTCGTTAATTTGAAGTTGTTTAATTAAGAGTGATGAGGGGAAAGACGGAGGGATTGCCTTGAACTGTGGTGTCTTGGGGAGTGGGAGATGATGGGCCTGGCATGTATCTCCCATTACCACCACCAGGAGGTGAGTGATGGGCGTGGCATATATCTCCCATCACCACCACCAGGAGGTGAGTGATGGGGCTAGCATATATCGCCCATTACCACCTCCAGGAGGTGAGTGATGGGGCTAGTATGTACCCCCCCCCCATTATCACCACCAGGAGATAAGTGATGGGGCTAGCATGTACCCCTATAACCACCAGGATGTGAGTGATGGGGCTGGCATGTATCCCCCATTATCATCACTAGGAGGTGAGTGACGGGGCTGGCATGTACCCCTATAAACACTAGGATGTGAGTGATGGGCCTGGTATGTACCCTTATCACCACCATGAGGTGTGTGATGGGCCTGGTATGTACCCCTATAATCACCAGGATGAGTGATGGGCCTGGTATTTACACCTATTACCACCAGGACGTGAGTGATGGGCCTGGTATATACCCCTGTCACCACCAGGAGGTGAGTGATGGGGAGCTGGCATGTGTCCCCCTATCACCACCAGGTGAGTGATGGGGGGGCTGGCATGTGCCCCCCTATCACCACCAGCAGGTGAGTGATGGGGGGGCTGGCATGTGCCCCCCTATCACCACCAGGAGGTGAGTGATGGGGCGGCTGGCATGTGCCCCCCTATCACCACCAGGAGGTGAGTGATGGGGGGCTGGCATGTGCCCCCCTATCACCACCAGGAGGTGAGTGATGGGGGGCTGGCATGTGCCCCATATTACCACCAGGAGGTGAGTGATGGGGGGCTGGCATGTGCCCCATATTACCACCAGGAGGTGGATTGCAGCAGCAGCAGCAGGCTGCAGGGGGTGTTAATAGTTTTCTCAGCCACGTACGTAGGTCACGGAGAAGTGAGATACATAGACATGGGCCAGTATGAACGTTGGGTATGTGCTCACTGAGAGCTCATCAAGGGACTGTACATGATAAGAGATACATAATGCCCCTGACACACTTTCTTGTGCCCGTGTGGCAACTACACACACACACACACACACACACACACACACACACACACACACACACACACACACACACACACACACACACACCCTCCCTCCCTCCCCTCACTCTGAGTTGCCTCCGCACAAAGACAGATGTAAGCAACGGCCTAGAGGGGGAAAAAAAGAAAACGTTGACTGGCGACCATGAGCAGGAAAAGGTTTTTACATTTGTTGGACTTACGGTGATGGGGTATCAACGCCTAGTAAGGTGATGGGGATATCAACGCCTAGTACGGTGATGGGAGTATCAACGTCTAGTACGGTGATGGGGGTATCAACGTCTAGTAAGGTGATGGGAGTATCAATGCCTAGTAAGGTGATGGTGGTATCAATGCCTAGTACGGTGATGGGGGTATCAACGCCTAGTACGGTGATGGGGGTATCAATGCCTAGGACGGTGATGGGGGTATCAACGCCTAGTACGGTGATGGGGATTTCAACGTCTAGTAAGGTGATGGTGGTATCATCGCCTAGGACGGTGATGGGGATATCAACATCTTGTACGGTGATGGGGGTATCAACGCCTAGTACGGTGATGGGGGTATCAATGCCTAGGACGGTGATGGGGGTATCAACGCCTAGTACGGTGATGGGGATTTCAGCGTCTAGTAAGGTGATGGTGGTATCATCGCCTAGGACGGTGATGGGGATATCAACATCTTGTACGGTGATGGGGATATCAGCGCCTATTACGGTGATGGGGGTATCAACGTCTAGTACGGTGATGGGGGTATCAACGCTTATTACGGTGATGGGGGTATCAACGTCTAGTACGGTGATGGTGGTATCATCGCCTAGGACGGTGATGGGGATATCAACATCTTGTACGGTGATGGGGATATCAGCGCCTATTACGGTGATGGGGGTATCAACATCTCTTGAGTGATATGTGGCGACGGTAAGCTTCGTGAGTGCCATCATATGGCGACTAGATTGGGTAAGTTGATAATTAACTTTCCCCTTCGTATGTATGTATACCTGACCTTCCCTCATCAACTTGACCTGACGTTACTTTAGCTCGTGATGCACAGTCGTGTTGGGGTGCCGGTCGTATTGTGTTTTAAGATTCAGAATGTGCCAGTCCAGTTGTGACACGTTTAGAGTCGACACATCATTGTGTGCCCAACCGTTAAGAACAACTTCTTTTCCTACTGATATCTTAGTGAACGCCAGGTGTCAGCTGACACAATGTAATGCGTTACTTTCCACTCCTCTGAAGTGGTGACGGTCGGCATTTCAGTGCACCGGCGTGAGACCACAGCTCTTTTCTTTGGCAGGTAGAGAACTGTTCTATGACTTCTTATTCGCCATGGCAATATAGAATGATCCCAACAGTGTACATAGATTCGTCCATATGTCGGCGTAGAACAGACATACGTACACAGATATCATAATCCAGCGGGCACATATGATACCCTTGTATACATAGACAGGACCCACTCACTGGTCTGTCTTGAAAGGACCCGATTGTATGTTTTGAAACATCTCCACACTGGACTGTCTGGAAAGGACCCAGTGGTGTGTATGTCAGAGGGCCTTCGGTCAATCTGGAAAGACTCCATTGGTTTGCCTGGAAAGGACACAGTGGTCTGTTGGTGTTTGCATTTTCTTGACCGCCCTTTGGGCGAGACTTACCCTTCGTCACGCACGGAGATACACATTTGGTGTTACGTACGCACACATGGACGGACACACGATGTGGCCATCATTAGGGTGACTCAGCCTCCCTTGTTTATCTTGTGGTAGGGAGGCGGGGATGGAGTGAGGGGGAGAGACAGAGGCCAGGGAAGGAGGTTGATGGTGTGTTGAGGGAGTGTACTGCTGTTAGAGATTAGTCTATGTCTGCGTGATGCATGTCTGTGCTCGTGTTCGCTGCTGCAGGAGAAGTTTGGAGTAACGGTGGTGAGGGACGCTGCCTAGCGGGACCCCACTTTGTGATGGGGATATTCTGCCGATGTTGCCAAGTTTATGGCAACTTATGGTGTACTTTGGTTCGGTAAGTTACGTGATAGTTCCCGACATGTCTAACTGTAGGAGTTTTATCCTGGAAGACGCGCGTCCGCAAACTGTTAAAGGCCTTACTGTTGTTTAATACTGGCTTTTGGTGATGGCTGATCATTCTCCAGCTATCGTGATTGCCCAAGTAGTTCTTCTCCCGCTTTGAAAGCTATATTTACTGTGATCATGGACATATTTGTCTCCAGAGTACGTTCTTCATCTTAGTTTTTTTTTTCCGAATAGTTTTGTAAGTTCTTCCAAGAACCTTTCTCAGTACAACCTTTTCATCTGAGAAGATGAGGAAGGTCCGGAGGGTGAGGCGAGAGAAGGAGGCTCCCCCGCTAACATTGGTGGAGGGACTACAAGAAATATTAGGCTTTGGGACTCGCCTCAGAAGGGTAAGATTGGGAGATGCATTTACATTTTAACCAACATGTCGCAACATTTAAGGCGTAAACCATGTCATCTGCAGTACCTCCACAGTACAAAGCTCAGTCACCCAGGGAACTGTATACCCACCTCCTGCTCCTCATTGTTATTTTCTGACATTGATGCGAATACAAGCCACAGTTTCATATCATCCTTTTGCAAATGATAGAAGAATTGGTATCATTCCGTCAGTAGTTGATGCGGGCAGGTTACAGAGAGACATATATGAAGTCTTCCAGTGGGCCACTGAGGACAGACGTGCTTTTCAGTGGGGCTAAGTTCTAACTCCTCTGGTATAGGGTAAATGAAGAAATCAAAAGCGATGTAGAAAGCTAAAGAGAGAGACTTAGACGCTATCATAAACCAGTTGAAGAATGTGACGACCTGGGAGTAATCATGTTTTCACAACCTAACCGTCATCGAATGCAACAAAACAACCGATGCCTCCTCCAGAAGGATGTTGGGCTGGATCCTGCGGTCTTGGCAGACGAGAGAAGGAAAGCCAGTGAGGATGATATTTTTCATGGCGCTGAGCTAATTCATTAAGGAATTGGAATATTGCTGCATCCTAAACATCGCGCTTGAAGGCGGGCGAAATTGCAGTATTACGTGTTCAGAGGTCTCTCTATCGTCCCATATTAACATGGTAAAGGAACTTAATTATTGGAAACGGCTGAAACCAGTGAGGCAATACTCCTTAGAGCGCAGACGGGAGAATTATATCATTATCTATGCCTGGAAAATCCTAGAAGGTATGGTCCCCAACTTACATTCGGAAATATCATCTTACTGGCACGACAGGCATGGAAGACTTGGTGAAACACTACCTCTGAAACCCAAAGGTGCGACATCATAAGAAGAGAGAACACCTTAGCAGTGCTCAATAGATTAGTCGTTCTTGCGGGGTAAATAATATAGATTTATCACCTTAAATTATCCTGGGCCCAAGACTCTTTAGCAACTTGCTGGCCATCATCAGAAAGCACCGTGGGATGTCCAGCAGAGAAGTTGAAAGAGTGCATTGGACAAGAACCTATATAGTGCACCAGACCAGCTAGGCTCAGGGGACAACGTGGGCTTGCGAGGTGAAGCTTCCAACAGCTTTGTCGACCAAACCACCCATCGTAAGAGCCTGTGGCCCAGCCCGGGCTTTGGTGGGTAGAAGACCCACGAAGACTTAACCAGGTTTCCTCAGTACGAAGACCGAGTCGTACTCGCGTTAATATTGGGTCAGCCGGTGGAGGCAGGTGAAACTGTTGCCTTTGTTCGTCACGGGCAGAGTTCTTGACCCTGAGCCAGTCTTTTAACTCGTACTAGACTGAAGTAGTGTGACCTCAGGGTCACCAACAAGGCACGACCTCCCCCTATCCTTGTCCATAGCACAGAGTTAGAAATGTACAGAGACATAACACATTGTAGACATGTTCATGTATGCAGGATATAACAAGACGTATTCATGTGGTGTCTGTTGAACATGGCAGAGCTAACAGCGGGTCAACACCATCCCATGGTGGGTCTGGCCTGTGCATGACACCCGATGGCATGCCAGCACCAGTGCTGCTGGTTCAGTGGTGCATACCAGCATTATGGATATTTAACCGGCAGGGCCGGCATTTTACTGCCTGTACGGGGATATAATCCGTGTCCCGGGAAATATAAGGTATTTTTTCATATTTATTGCTTCATCCCTTTCAGGGGAAAATAGTTATTTGACCGGCCGTACACAGGTGTTGCTGTGTGTGTGTGTGCTGTGTGCTTGTAACACAGTATTGACTCTGTGTGTATTGTGTGCAACACAGTATTAATACTGTGTTGTGTGCTTGTAACACAGTATTGACGCTGTGTGTGTTGTGTGCTTGTAACACAGTATTGACACTGTGTGGGTGTTGTGTGCTTGTGACACAGTATTGACGCTGTGTGTGTGTTGTGTGCTTGTAACACAGTCTTGACACTGTGTGTGTGTTGTGTGCTTGTAACACAGTATTGACGCTGTGTATGTGTTGTGTGTGTGTAACATAGTATTGACGCTGTGTGTGTGTTGTGTGCTTGTAACACAGTATTGACGCTGTGTGTGTGTTGTGTGCTTGTAACACAGTATTGACGCTGTGTGTGTTGTGTGTGTGTAACACAGTATTGACGCTGTGTGTGTGTTGTGTGCTTGTAACACAGTATTGACACTGTGTGTGTGTTGTGTGCTTGTAACACAGTATTGACGCTGTGTATGTGTTGTGTGCTTGTAACACAGTATTGACGCTGTGTGTGTTGTGTGTGTGTAACACAGTATTGACGCTGTGTGTGTTTTGTGCTTGTAACACAGTATTGACACTGTGTGTGTTGTGTGCTTGTAACACAGTATTGACGCTGTGTGTGTTGAGTGCTTGTAACACAGTATTGACGCTGTGTGTTGTGTGTGCTTGTAACACAGTATTGACGCTGTGTGTGTTGTGTGCTTGTAACACAGTATTGACGCTGTGTGTGTGTTGTGTGCTCGCATCACAGTATCGACGGAGAACACACACACGCGGGTTTTACTGTAGAGTCTTGGGCGGGCTTCATGATCAAGTCTCGTGTATTCCTGTCGGGCGTGTGGGCGGGCGTGTGGGCGTGGTGGTGTCAGCCCTCCCTACGTGTGTGTGTGTGTGTGTACGACGATGATGTTGGCAGTGGGCGTGGTGGTGTCAGCCCTCCCTACGTGTGTGTATGTGTACGACGATGATGTTGGCAGTGGGCGTGGTGGTGTCAGCCCTCCCTACGTGTGTGTGTGTGTATGATGTTGGCAGTGGGCGTGGTGGTGTCAGCCCTCCCTACGTGTGTGTGTGTACGACGATGATGTTGGCAGTGGGCGTGGTGGTGTCAGCCCTCCCTACGTGTGTGTGTGTACGACGATGATGTTGGCAGTGGGCGTGGTGGTGTCAGCCCTCCCTACGTGTGTGTGTGTGTACGACGATGATGTTGGCAGTGGGCGTGGTGGTGTCAGCCCTCCCTACGCGTGTGTGTGTGTATGATGTTGGCAGTGGGCGTGGTGGTGTCAGCCCTCCCTACGTGTGTGTGTGTACGACGATGATGTTGGCAGTGGGCGTGGTGGTGTCAGCCCTCCCTACGTGTGTGTGTGTGATGTTGGCAGTGGGCGTGGTGGTGTCAGCCCTCCCTACGTGTGTGTGTGTGATGTTGGCAGTGGGCGTGGTGGTGTCAGCCCTCCCTACGTGTGTGTGTGTACGACGATGATGTTGGCAGTGGGCGTGGTGGTGTCAGCCCTCCCTACGTGTGTGTGTGTACGACGATGATGTTGGCAGTGGGCGTGGTGGTGTCAGCCCTCCCTACGTGTGTGTGTGTGTACGACGATGATGTTGGCAGTGGGCGTGGTGGTGTCAGCCCTCCCTACGTGTGTGTGTGTACGACGATGATGTTGGCAGTGGGCGTGGTGGTGTCAGCCCTCCCTACGTGTGTGTGTGTGTACGACGATGATGTTGGCAGTGGGCGTGGTGGTGTCAGCCCTCCCTACGTGTGTGTGTGTGTGTGTATGATGTTGGCAGTGGGCGTGGTGGTGTCAGCCCTCCCTACGTGTGTGTGTGTACGACGATGATGTTGGCAGTGGGCGTGGTGGTGTCAGCCCTCCCTACGTGTGTGTGTGTGTATGATGTTGGCAGTGGGCGTGGTGGTGTCAGCCCTCCCTACGTGTGTGTGTGTGTGTATGATGTTGGCAGTGGGCGTTGTGGTGTCAGCCCTCCCTACGTGTGTGTGTGTGTATGATGTTGGCAGTGGGCGTGGTGGTGTCAGCCCTCCCTACGTGTGTGTGTGTACGACGATGATGTTGGCAGTGGGCGTGGTGGTGTCAGCCCTCCTTACGTATGTGTGTATACGACGATGATGTTGGCAGTGGGCGTGGTGGTGTCAGCCCTCCCTACGTGTGTGTGTGTACGACGATGATGTTGGCAGTGGGCGTGGTGGTGTCAGCCCTCCCTACGTGTGTGTGTGTGTACGACGATGATGTTGGCAGTGGGCGTGGTGGTGTCAGCCCTCCCTACGTGTGTGTGTGTGTGTACGACGATGATGTTGGCAGTGGGCGTGGTGGTGTCAGCCCTCCCTACGTGTGTGTGTGTGTGTACGACGATGATGTTGGCAGTGGGCGTGGTGGTGTCAGCCCTCCCTACGTGTGTGTGTGTGTGTATGATGTTGGCAGTGGGCGTGGTGGTGTCAGCCCTCCCTACGTGTGTGTGTGTATGATGTTGGCAGTGGGCGTGGTGGTGTCAGCCCTCCCTACGTGTGTGTGTGTGTATGATGTTGGCAGTGGACGTGGTGGTGTCAGCCCTCCCTACGTGTGTGTGTGTGTATGATGTTGGCAGTGGGCGTGGTGGTGTCAGCCCTCCCTACGTGTGTGTGTGTGTGTACGACGATGATGTTGGCAGTGGGCGTGGTGGTGTCAGCCCTCCCTACGTGTGTGTGTGTGTGTGATGTTGGCAGTGGGCGTGGTGGTGTCAGCCCTCCCTACGTGTGTATGTATGATGTTGGCAGCGGTTGTCATGATACCTGCCGTGTTGGTTCACTGCTTCACCTGACCGGACGCTTGGTTTTCCCGTGTTATTTCAGTGGCTCACACCAGCGGCGCTTGTGTTTCATAGGGCGGTCACCGGTTATTTGGCCGACAGTAGTGATGTGTTACCGGAGTAACGCTATTTTGCCGGTTATAATGATTATTTTTCAGCGGGATCGGCGGTATTTTGCCGGTAGCGACAGCATTATTTGACCGGTGGTACAACTAATTATTTTGCCGGTGCTACACTTATTTTTACCGGTGCTACACCTATTTTACCGGTCGTTGTGTTGATGTGATGAGGTAGGTAGGGTGGTGTGGATGACACACACACACACACACACACACACACACACACACCGGTGTGTGGTGGTGGTTCGCGCCGCCGGTGCAGCGCTGCCAACGCCAGCCTTACCGTGACAGGTCTGTCGCCTCTGTAGGAATGTTTGAACATTTGCGATATTGAATATAACCAGATGACAAGGGCGATTTTCTCTTCTTTTTTTTTTTCGCTGGCCGTATTGATATTCTCTCTCTCTCTCTCTCTCTCTCTCTCTCTCTCTCTCTCTCTCTCTCTCTCTCTCTCTCTCCTCCAGTATCGCATCGTAGATCCTTGCAAACACACACACATACACACACAAAAACCTCTCTCTCTCTCTCTCTCTCTCTCTCTCTCTCTCTCTCTCTCTCTCTCTCTCTCTCTCTCTCTCTCCCCAGCTTCACCTTTGGTGCGCCCGCAGTGCTCCGGTGCGGACACCAGAGTCGCTGGAGGGAACCACAGGTCAGGGGGTGCGGTGATGTGTGTGTGTGTGTGGTGGGAGCAGTACACTTCATGAGTAGATGTTCACTATCTTCAGTATGGAAGTTGAGTCGTGGGCGTGGTGGGTCTTTGTGTGATATTGTTGCATGGGTATGTTCGTAGTGTTGGAGAGATGGGAGGTGTGTGTTAGTAGCATGCAGGTGAGAAAGTGTGACTCGTACATGTCTGGGATGTGTAGTTTTAGATGGGTGTATTCCTGGTGGCTTGGGGTTTATTTAAGAATGACCCTGGGGGGGAGGCGAATGTTTAGCACTTGAATCATCACAATGTGTGTATAGTTTTCTTAACCTTCTCTCTGTAGATGTAGAGGAAATCTAAAAGTGTATATACGTTTGCAAGTGCAGCTGGTGCAATCTTTTCATTTCATGTGTGTTGGTAGTGGTTAGGAAGTGGTTGAGGTGGGGAAAAATGCAGTGCTTCTGCAAAGAACTGAGCGTAGAACATGTCCAGGTGAAAATGTTTTGGAAATATTTTTGATTCATTGTGTACACAGTGAATGTTTGAGATTATTCTGAGTGTTGTGTTTTGTGAGGTTTGCAGGTTTGGTTTTATTTGCTGTTGAGCGGATGGAAGTGTAGTCTGGTGAGGCGTAGGTTCAGGGGTGGGTCAGTTCAACTGTGTGTGGATGATAGTGAGGCTCTTGTCTGCATCTGGTGTCGACCAGTGACCTGAGGTCGTTTCGTTTGTTTATGGTCCGCGTGTTGATGTTTGTGTGGTGGAAGTGCCTGTCATGCGGGTGGGAGTCGTTATGTGATGCCTCGTGTGGTAGGAAGTATTGTGAATGGGAGGTGCACCATTAGCGGTAGTAGGAGGGTCGCTGGCTCGGATCCTGTCTGACTGTCAGGGGTTAAGAAGGTGATGGCGGATTTCTGTGTGGATGCTGCTGACGGTCTGGTGTAGCGGAAGCGGTTTTCTGATGACGTGTTGTGCTGTTACGTGTTTATGGTAGCTAGTGCCGAGTGCTGTCATGTATGTGGTCGTGAGGTCATCAGCGTACGAGATGACCTTCGTACTGAGGTCTGTGGCAGGTGACGTGAAGGAAGAAATTTCAGAGAGAGAGAGAGAGAGAGAGAGAGAGAGAGAGAGAGAGAGAGAGAGAGAGAGAGAGAGAGAGAGAGAACTGTCATTTGAAGAACCATATCGGAGAACCTTACGATTCTGGAGGTGACACATTTGTGAATGACTGTGAGCTTGGCGGCCGGCTCTGAAGTTAGCTGACCATTTTCTTGTCTTTTTTTTTTTGTCATTTGGTGTGGTGGATGATGAGTATGTTCTGCTTGAGGATGTGTCAGTAGATGATGTCGAATGCTATGTTGATATTAGTTGGCGCTGGCTCTACTTAGTAGAGGGTGTTTATGTATGTATGGTAGTAGCCGTCCACGACTGACTGTGTTGTGTGAGGCTGTGTGGTCAGTGTGGTGATCGCGGCCCGAACTGTGCTCTCTGCGTGTGGGTGAGACTGGGATGAGATTGGGTGACCTCTTTTGTGCATCATTGTTTTCAAGTGATCCTGCATGATGATGGTAGTAACGTGGGAGGGAGTGAGGGAGGACGAGGAGGTCGGGTGATGTAGAGGGAGTCCGGATGGTTACTGCGCTGGCAAGTGTCCAGATGTTTGGGATTTTGTTTGTAACCAGGAGTAGTTGAAGATGTCTCTCGTAAGTGTTTCCTCTGGCAATTAAGCCGAAGTGTTTTATGTGGGAGATTTATACGTTGTCAGGACCTGTTGCAAGGGGAGGTCTTATATGTTTCGCATGGAACTGTGTCAATGGCAGGGAAAGGGTGGGAGCAAATGTTTCTGGTTGGATTTTGTGCAGGTTTTTTTTTTTATGACCGCCCTGTTTATGGGCGTAGTTAGTTTTGTGGATAATTTTGGAATAGTGTTTCATAAGTCCGATTGTGTGCTGGGGAGCAGGTATGTTGATGGTTTGATTGTGTGCTGGGGATCCACATAGTTTCAGATCCCAGCTCAAGCACACAGGCTTGTACACCGTGTTACCGCCATGCCAGACTAGAAACTGCCCTGGTCGTTGAAGGGAAAGTAGGGTGGAGGTGGTGTCTTATGATGAAGGGGGTTATGTGTAGGTGGTTGCCCTGGGTAGCGGGATGAGTGTTCAGCGACTCTTCTTATGCTATCTTGTCTTGATAATTCTTTCATAATGATGTGGTTGATATAATGTGGTTTGCACTTACCTGGAGATTAACAGGTTAAAGTCATTAGCGGTTAAGACGGGTTCATTGGCAGTACGGGTGGCATGGATGAGGGCCACAGTGTGTGACTGGGTTGTTAAGGTCTGCAGTGTGATCTATTTCTCGCGAATGGTTAGCAATAGCATAACTGTGGTCATCCCTGCGTACTGAATGACGGTGCCTATAGCATCACTCAGTTTCTGTTTACCTATCTTGTATTGCCTGTATATATATATATATATATATATATATATATATATATATATATATATATATATATATATATATATATATATATACACACACACACACACACACACACACACACAGTGCCTTACATTTAACGACGTAAACACTCCCAGTTATCAGATAATTTGGCCTACTTTTAATTAACGTCTTACTGGATGGTGTTGTTGGAGTGCACCATTAAGAACTGTTATTTATTCCCCGTCTTACATTAGTTGTGAGAGTAGAGGGCAACACCAAACATTTAGGTCTATCATCCTTTTTCTGAACTGTTATTATGAGAGAGAGAGAGTTATGAAGTCCCTATGGCTCTTGGGAGTGTTGTGGCCGAGGTAAGAGCACCGTGGCGGCCAACCTGAGTGGTGAGTGCAGCAGACACTTGACGCTACAAGAACAGTTGCTTCCTGAAATTTGCCAGTACGTCGTCTTAACTGCGGGGGTCACCGGGGCGGCGCCCAGTGTGGGCGGTCGGTAGCCACGGCTCCACACACCCGTCACCCCTCACTCTAGCTACCCCCAGAAACACGACTTTCCCAAACTGCCGTCTGCCTTACACGACAAGACCCTAGAGAACGACTTATGACTACACCCACCCCAGACCACGTCGCTCCCACACTACAACCCTAACATGCGCCACTCCCACTTTACACCCACCCCAGACTACGTCGCTCCCACACTACAACCCTAACATGCGCCACTCCCACTTTACACCCACCCCAGACTACGTCGCTCCCACACTACAACCCTAACCTACGTCACTCCCACGCTACAACGCCGGAAACTACTTCATCCCTAAATTGCAAAAGCCCCGGATTTATATTAGTTCTGTAACCCGAATACTGTGCTGGGAGTTGCCGGGCACACGGCAGAATGGATGGCGTGTTAGTCTGAAAATGTGTTAGGTATTTTTAATGGATCAGGTGGAGTGTACTACTCTGCCTCCAGCCTCTGTCACGGGCAGGGAATCGAGTGGCTTGGCCGGGAGGTTGAAGTGTACCAGCAGCGGCGGGGCTGGGTGTGGCACACACAGTGTTGAGGGTGTGGTGTTGTAGGGGGATGTGGCTGGGTGTAGGGAGTGGAAGGTGTGTGTGTGTGTGTGTGTAGTGTTTCAAGGCAGAGGGTAGTACGTAAGTACTTGCTACCACAACGACACGTAGTTTCGCCAGCCATCTGGTCACGAACGACCAGTTGCGTCTAGTAGTGGCCACGACCACAGGCCGACACCAGCAAGACTTGTGGTACACCTGAGTGATGGGGCGTCCCCTCCACGCAGGCGCCACCGTACTTGCTCTTAACCAAGCTGGAAAAGAACACGAGACGAACCCTTACAATTATGTATTGATGATGAATGACTTTAAGAGTGTGTGCCATTGACGAACGTAAGATGGTATGGACGAAGGTATTCGAATGATGGAGATGACTTGGTGTGTGAGGTGTGTAGAAGTTTTGGGAGGACATGTCTCACTCCTCCTAGACCTGCTCAAGTTATATATATATATATATATATATATATATATATATATATATATATATATATATATTTTTTTTTTTTTTTTTTTTTTTTTTGTTAGCTGTGAAGGCGCGGGTAACTGAGGCCCTAATCAAGGCCATCCCATTAACGCTATTATATATATATATATATATATATATATATATATATATATATATATATATATATATATATATATATATATATATAAACCATGGAAAACTGTGTAGGTATGTATATTTGCGTGTGTGGACGTATGTATATACATGTGTATGGGGGGGGGGGGCCATTTCTTTCGTCTGTTTCCTTGCGCTACCTCGCAAACGCGGGAGACAGCGACAAAGTATAATAAATAAAAATAAATATATATATATATATATATATATATATATATATATATATATATATATATATATATATATATATATACCCTATCCTGAACCAGGTACCTATTTTATCGACCAACCCTCGGTGGTAGATGAACAGGTGGGTTAGCTGTGTACCGACTGCCGGAGCCAGGATTCGAACCTAATCGCTTACCCTGTGCGGCCCATGCTGATGATCCTCTGGCAATAGTTGGCCACAAGGGGGGATGAGACAGTTTATCATGTACATAATCACGTGGTTCAGTTGAGAATATTATCAGCTGGAAGTGTAGAGAGAAGCGGCTGTTGGATAGAGACGTAACTGAAGAAATCAGTTGTGATATTAATAGCGATGATAAGATGTGTAGGTCAGTACAGATTTAGAAGAACTATTATTGTGGCTAGATTAAACCTAGGGGAAAAAAATTAGGGATTGGAAAAATGGAATAAATTGAGGGGGGTATAATTTCAGCATTGTATTAAAGAATGTAACATTACTGTTTTGATTTGTAATAATAATTAATTAATGATTAGATTTATACCAGGCATTAACCAAATGGTGATTCTATGGTAATAATGTAAATGTTTAGTTGATACGTACTGTATTATCTGCCTGTCTGTGTGAAGCCATTGACATCTGTTGCTGTTGTAATGCAAACACCTTCGTCTTATATGGATAACTAAACTTCATCTTGAATACATGAAAAAAAAAAAGAAAAAACTCCTTAAAACTCGTCCCAAACTCACCCCTCCCCTCTAAAGCCAGCCACTTACACCTCTGCCAACCTGTCCTCACCTGGACACACGCCACGCTCGGTACACCACAACCCACCCACCACAGCTACCACCAACCCACCCACCCCACCCATGAGTGATGTAACCCCTCAGTCCTAAAGTGTCGCATGTTTTATATAGTACTGTGACTCTCTCTCTCTCTCTCTCTCTCTCTCTCTCTCTCTCTCTCTCTCTCTCTCTCTCTCTCTCTCTTTCTCTATTTTATCTATCTGTGAGATGCTTCCGTTATGAGGTTTGGGTACTGGAGAACCCACGTCTACGATGACTTGCTGTACCGAAGGGTAAACATACGGACTGAAATATTCAGGCACCGTCGGGCCTCCCACGGGAATAGCCGGGTGGACGTGTGTGTCTCCCTAGATGATGTTTCAATATATATATATATATATATATATATATATATATATATATATATATATATATATATTGTGTTTTTACGTCTGGTGTGTAGAGGGTGGATCTCCGTCTCGTATGGTCGTGTGAGTCGATATATGGTCGTGTGTTGACGTCTGCAGCACGGCGGAGGAAAGGGTCGTGTGCCGCTGCCGTTGTGCACAAGGCTCGTCGTGCCTTCATGCTCAAGGCTCGATGTGTCTTCGTGCTCAAGGGTCGTCGTGCTCAGGGCTCGTTGTGTCGTCGTGCACAAGGCTCGTTGTGTCGTCATGCTCAAGGCTCGTGCTGCGCGTCGTGCTCAAGGGTCGTCGTGCTCAGGGCTCGTTGTGTCGTCGTGCTCAAGGCTCGTGCTGCGCGTCGTGCTCAAGGCTCGTCGTGTTGAAGGGGTTGATACTGAGACTGCCTGAGCCTGGGAGATATTTATGGCTATAGATTTATAGGTAGAACGTTCGGAGGCAGCCAGATATGCGCGCCACAGTAATGAAGGCGGGGAGGTGTGTGGTGGTGGCGGGGGCGGCACCTCGGACGTGTGTGTGTGTGTGTGTGTGTGTGTGATTGACGTGGATGGGAGGGAGGGTGGTAGGTAGCAGGGCCTTTCCGTACTCCCCGGCCCCGCTTGCCCCCGACGCGTCGCTTCGCCCCGCGGGGCCGATCTTATCACACGTCCCTCCCTCCCTCCCTCCCTCCCACCTGGGTGGGTGCTAGACCCGTAGCCAGAATTACTACTTGGGCGGTGAAGGTGTATAATTAGCTGGTGTGTTGAGTGGTGATGGCCCTCACGCCCTCACAAATAGGAAGTGCCTGGCTCCCACCAGCAGCAAGCACCAGAGCTTTATGAGTGACTACTTCTGTCGCTTTTCAGAGGTAAGGTTGGTCGTGCCACACACACACACACACACACCTGCTGCACACATGTTACCCACTGTACCACACACACACACACACACACCTGCTGCACACATGTTACCCACTGTACCACACACACACCTGCTGCACACGTTACCCACTGTACCACACACACACTCACACTTACTGCACACATGTTACCCACTGTACTACACACACACCCCTGCTGCACACATGTTACCCACTGTACCACACACACACCCCTGCTGCACACATGTTACCCACTGTACCACACACACACCCCTGCTGCACACATGTTACCCACTGTACTACACACACACCCCTGCTGCACACATGTTACCCACTGTACCACACACACACCCCTGCTGCACACATGTTACCCACTGTACCACACACACCCCTGCTGCACACGTTACCCACTGTACCACACGCACACACACACACACACACCTGCAGCACACATGTTACCCACTGTACCACACACACACACACACACACACACACACACACACACACACACACACACACACACCTGCACACATGTTACCCGCTGTACCACACACACACACACACACACACACACACACACACCTGCACACATGTTACCCACTGTACCACACACACACACACACACACACACACACACACACACACACCTCACACCCCTCCATGTCGCCCAGTGTTTCCCATCATTGTCGTTCTCGTCTCCAACGTGTGTTGGTGATGACGTGTCCAGTTCATTGAGGACGATTCCTTGCATGAGCGTGCTGGGCACGTAGTATGACCAGCGTCTCATACTGAGCAGGAAATACCCACTGCCACATACTGAGTGTGTGTGTGTGTGTGGGGCACCTCACCCGCCCGACGCCCTCTGCCAAGGGTGGTTGACAAAATATAATCGCAGGACCGCTGTCTGTGTGTTATGTGTGTCGTGGTTGATTGTTGTCATTACGTTGTTAGCAAAGGAAAAAAAAAATGTGTGTGTGTTTGTGTAATGTTGCAGCGTTGAGGGTAATGATGCTTGTAGCTGTTACCTGGAGATAATGAACGTCGTTTAGATAAGCCTCTGTGATAAGCGATGCTTCTGATGACTTATGGAACTTATATATATATATATATATATATATATATATATATATATATATATAGGTGAGGATATTCCCTTAAAGGCCCAGTCCTCTGTTCTTAACGCTACCTCGCTATCGCGGGAAATGGCGGGGAAAATGAAACACGATAAGTTCCCAAGTGCACTTTCGTGTAATAATCACATCATCAGGGGATACACAAGACAGAAATATAAATCAGTTGATATACATCGAAGAGACGTAGCTAGGACGCCATTTGGTATATATATATATATATATATATATATATATATATATATATATATATATATATATATATATGACTGAAGGTCATGTGATGGTTGGAGAGAGTTGGGAGACCCAGTGTGGTTGGCGCCTATTGATAGCTGGTGTTGTTGGTCACGCATGGTATTTTCTGTACATTTGCCAGTAGGTCTGTTGTGTTGTGGATGACCAGGCGGGCTGGGCGTAGAGGATTTTCAGGAAAAATCAAGAGTTGTGTAGATGGATGTGGACGTATGGGGGTTGCGGCCACAGACAGCCAGATTGACCCGAAGGAATCAGGGAAAGTTGGATCCCACAGCCGGTGGTGGTGGTGGAGGATGGGCCACCTGGAATTAGAGATGGAGAGATCTGATACGTCTGACGTTGTGGTTCCAGGAGCTGAGGCGACCTGCAGTATTGTGGTTACTGGCCGGGGAGGTGGAGGACGAGCCTAGCGAACACACACACACACACACACACACACACACACACACACACACACACACACACCCGGCTTAGGCTAGTGTGTGTGTGTGTGTGTGTGTGTGTGTGTGTTGCATGCATCCACAGGAGGAAATACATGGTACACATGTACATGGTGAGGAAAAGGGGGAAACACAAGTGTAAAACTCTCTTCCCGTACTACACAAATAGTAATCCCACACACACGCACAGATGGAGCCCCACAGGTGTAGAACGCCCTCCCCGTACAGTACAAATAGGTAATTACACAGGTGGCCATTAGGATAACGAACGCTACAGCAGTTCCCGTCTTGCCCTGACTGCGCGCGCCCACCATGTCTTCAGAAGCAGACGTCAAAAGTAATGGTCGTTGGCGCGGAAGTTGGCGTGCAAAGTTTTGTCGATAATTACCAATGTGCGGAGCAGGTGGGTGAGGGAGGGGTGGACGTGTGCGTAATGTTAAAGGAGAGGCGCCAGGCCCGCGCGGAACAGTGCTAAGCTTCAGTTTCCTATTGATTTTTGAGATATTGTAGAGAGGTGGTGGTGGTGGCGGCCGCAGCTCCTCCCTCTGTGATGATTTGCGTAGCTGTGGGGCGGGTTGAGGGGAGGAGGGGATGAAGGTAGGTAGGTTGAGGGGGGTGGAGCGGTTAGTGGTCAAGTGGGAGGTGGGTTGAGGGTGGAGGTGTTTGTCGTTGGGTGGGAGGTGGTAGATAGGTTGAGGGAGAGGGTGGGAGGTGGTAGATGGGTTGAGGGAGAGGGTGGAGGTGGTAGATGAGTTCAGGGTCGGAGGGATGTGGCATGCGTTGATGAGTATTATCTTTTATTTATGTACTTAGTGGTGTGTAGCGATGGTGCTGTAGTGTTATTATCATGTGCTGTAGCAACAGCTGTATGGTACTGTGGCAACTTGCTGTGATGCTGATATACGATAGATGCTACATCAAAAGCTGTAGGGCACTGTAGCAGCTGTGGCAACACCGGGGGAAGGTTTGTACCGTTATCTTCCCCACATTAACGTCTTTATCTTCCCCACAGTAACCCCTTTATCTTCCTCACAGTAACGCCTTTATCTTCCCCACAGTACTATGTCTTAATCTTCCCCACAGTAGCGTCTTTATCTTTCCCACAGTAACGTCTTATACAGACAGATGAGCCATATTTAGGCATGGTACAGTACATTCAGCAAGACAATGGCTGGCGGCAGCCTCCAGGTGGCGTTTCCTCCTGTGTTTTACCCGTAGTTGCCTTTCGTGAAACACTTTCTGGTTGGAAGCACAGTGTTCATATTTAGCAACACTTGTAGGTAGTTGTTCTGAAGTGTTTTTATGTGTTGCTAATTTTGTTTTGTGTTCACTTGTGTAGGTAGCTTTTGTGTTGTCTAGTGTTTGATCTCTTGTTTAGATGTGAGTCAGGAGATACTGAGAGCTGAGGGGACGGTTGTGTTGCAGCTGGTTGGTGCAGGGTGTTGCAAGGTTGGATGCGAGTTTCTTTCTGTATGTGTTACGGATGTTGTGACAGTGGAGTAGCGGGTGTAGGGTGGAATTTGTTTGTGTTGATGTGTTGAAAGTTTATGGTTGGTGGGAGTAGACAGTTGAACGGGTGTGTTCCTTGATGTGTTGAGAGTTGATGGTTGGTGGGAGTAGACAGTTGAACGGGTGTTTATGTGTTGATGTGCTGCAGCTGATGGCTCTCTGGCGGTGGAACCAGGTGTCAGGAGGGGTTTGTTTACATAGTGTGGGCGGGTCAGCTGGTGGCGTCGACGGGGCCGGGCGGGTTGCTGGGGCCGCGAGTGTACCCATTGTTTACCTTGTCAGGAGGGAGATGGGTGTTCTTATGTGTCTGCCTGCCATGTAGAGGGTGTTGATGGATCAAGAGGGGAAAGACATGGAATGCAGTAGACTCATCTGCGTGTTTCTTTTTTGAGTTGTTGGGACCGGGCTTGCCCTTGCGTGCAACACATGGCCTCCGCTCCATCCCTCGAATGCAACACCTTACTTTTCATGCCGCTTGTTTATCTTTGGTAGCGGTATAGGTGGTATGGCGTATAACACCCACGTTCCTACTGACAACACATGTGGCCCGTCATGCACCACACTGTCTCACACGCGGTACACATGTCCCCGCGTCATGAACCACAGATGTTTTTACGCTGCAACACATGCGGAACGAGCAGGGCTCCCCCGCCCTGCCCCGCCCTGACATGATGGACCATTGAGAGGAGAGGATGATGATGACAGGCCACACTGACGGCCACCTCCCGCCGCCCACCAATTATGGAAATTGGTACTTCTCGTAACCCTGTCATTCCTCAGCCCGCCCACTCACGCCTACCGTCGCCGCCCATTCTCGCTACCGCCATCGTTCACGCCCGTGTCCTAACGCCCAGGCCACAGACACATAGGGAGCACTATTCACCCTTCATAAAAGAGGCATCAGCAGCCAAGGGTTTTGTATCTTCTGCCTCTTTATCTCGAATATCGATGATGTACACAAGAGATTCGATGCCATCTCTTTCGTTCATATTTTCACACAAATTCAATCGTCGATAAACGTGGAACTTGGAATCACAGTCGAAGTTCGCGTTCCTCTGATTGTTTCATAAATCTGTGCTTTATTATGGCCGACATGTGATTGATGCTGGAGATACAACTTCTCACCACTGTAGGTAGCGTGCCACCCGCATGAATTGACGGCTCTGCTGCACGTGTGTGTGTGTGTGTGTGTGTGTGTGTGTGTGTGTGTGTGTGTGTGTGTGTGTGTGGACGGCCTAACTCGCTTATTTCTACACAAGAAGTGTTTACAGCCATCGGGGTTTGAGGAAGCTAGGAAAGTCTCGAGGGCATATGGCGTCCACAGCCCTACATACAGAGGGCAGAGAGGTAAGGGAGGATATGTCGGTGGGTGACGAGGTTACCTGATAACCTGGTTCAGGAGGCATGGGGAAGGGAGGGGATCCCTCTGTTCCTGGGTATCCCAGCATCCCTGGAGGCTTGAGGCTGTGTCCTTTAGGGCCCCAGCCAGCAGCACCCCTTGCTGGTGGCCTCTCATCGCCGCCCCAACCCTTCCTTGCCCCTCCACCTCCGGTCATCGTCTCCTCTCCCCGCCCGCGCCCCCGCCTCGTTCTCTGGCATTGCCCTCTTCCACAACATACGCCTTAACGTTGCCATCCCCCGCACAGGGCACACGTAGTGTTGCCATTCCTCGCGATGTGTCCCTCTAGCGTTGCCATCGCCCACAGTGGATGCAGACCTGGGTGATAGTTATATTTCCCGGACGACCATCTCCCTCTAACCGTTTACGCCGCCCTTCCTCGTCTGGCCTTGGCCCTCTGCTTCTGACAACCCATCCGGAGGGAGGCCCCCCTCCCCCCCTTCTATCAGCTGTAGGAACCAAGCGCTGCCTCTCGTACCGAGCCTGGTGTCGGCGTCTGGAGTGGGCGAGGTTACCCTGAACACTAACGCCCACTTCTCCTTAGAGACTATGTCGTATCCGGTGATTGTCTCCAGACCTCACAGTGGGTTGAGGGTAGACTGGACGGACCTTAGGTTGTGTGTACACTGTACAATGAGTATGGTAATGGGTGGCCTCAGACTTGACTGTACCTTTCCAAGTGTCTGGGGGGTGATCCCACGCTCTCCAGCCCCCACAGAGAGTGTGTAGATGACCGCCACACCAGCTCGTGCACTCCTCCGTAAGTAAGGGAAGAAAGAAACTCTACTAACGTGTATGGCCGGAGACCCTCCATACTCAACCATGCTACCGTGGTCGTGTTCGGGTGGGGACCCAAGTCGTTCTCAGCTGCTTTCCTACTTCACATTTTACTCTCGCCTCAGCTTCACCCCCATGGCGGAGCTTCTGATGGCTCGTGGAGTCTTTTTTTTTATTATTATTATTTCCCCCGACACTCCTGCCGCTTCTCTTGTGAGTGCCAGCTGCGGCACGTAAGGAAGGAAGGAAGAGTTGACGTTACTTCTTGCATGTTTCGTCTTCCCACACAACGCTTATCGCTGGTCATTGCTGCAGGTATGGACACACAGTAGGTATGGACACACACACACGTGCCTCTTAAGATTATGTTTTTCTCCTCTGTGGTGTGATCGCTCTCGTTTTGAGATCGTACGGTCCAGGCGTGCGGGCGGGCGGGCGTATCGAACCTGGAAACACGACCGTTCTTGCGGGTTGAGGTTCTTTTTTGATCTGCTGCTGGTGAGGCCAGACACTTCCTTATTACACGAAGGAGGTGTGCTGACCTCACTGCTGCCACTGACACACGTGTCTGGTACTCAGCCAAGAACGGCTGAGGCGGTTCTCGTATACTTCTCCGTCCTGATAACGCTGGAGCTCTACTCTTTACTGGTGAATGTTACACGTATCGATTGTAGTTTTTTTTCTTTGGAAGATTTCGACTCTCGTGCTTCTCCAGATGTACATTTCTTTGTCTTCCGACGCAGTCTGTGTTCTCCTACAGCTGTAGCCACCAGAGAGGGTAGCGCTACGCTCTTGTGTGAGAAGATGAAAGCAAATGGAGCAGATGGTATCTCGTTTGTTTGTTTTTACGTAATTGTGCTTCCTAGTTTTGCCCGTGTGTTGCGCTTCTCTGTCTCAAGACCATAATTTGTCCCGCTCGAGAACTTGAAGTGGTTCAGCCCGTCCCACGGAAAGGAAGTCCAATCTCATCCTTCCACTGCTGCCCCATGTCTTCAAATTCTTTTTTCTTATTTCAGACTTCATCGAATCTCTTTTCAGTTTTACTTCGTCAAGCACTTTGAACCTCAATTAGTCTTTGATAACAGGTACTTATTCCGTAAAAACAAAAAACAAAGATGTACTGTGACCTTTCTTTCCTGTCTGACTTATATCGTGGTAGCTCTTCAGTCTTGTTCCTTTACGTTTCGAAAGTTTTTGGATAGGATCTGGAACAAGTCTCTGATTTCTAAACCTTCCATGTCTAGCTTTCCCACCATACTTCCGTGACTGATTGTTTAGTTTTTATCTGTTACAGGTCCAGTCTTCAATTGTTCGATCCCACCTTTCTTTAATTCCTGTAAACATTGGTGTTCCTAATGGTTGGTTATCTTGTCTCTTATCCTCTTTTTGCAAGAGGTCGTCTTTCAAGCTGGTGACCAACTCACTTTCTTCTTCTTCTTTGCGCATCATCGCTTTTCATTTGTTTGTTTTGTCTTGAACAGCTTTCCTTATTTTAAAGGTGGACAACTTCTCTTTGTCAGTTAGACGTGATCTCGACTAATTCATTGGTAGATATAATCAGTTTTAATTGTGTTACCGGAACCGGTTCCCTCAAATTGGATGCAGCATCTATTGACATTGTTGTGTTCATATTTTTTTTTTTGCTTCAGAATGTTTTCTTCCACCTCTTAACTTTATCAGTGTAATTAGGGTTAATTTAGCCTGGGTCTTTCTTGGAAATCCTGTATCACCGAGTAAAGAGTCTGAGTCCAGAGCAGTTTTGTCTGTCTTATCAACTCTCCCAGTCTGACTTCACAATTGACCCCACTTGTCCTACAACGCATCGTCGGTTCACTTCGCTTCTGTGGATATTACTTCGGTTTCTGCTCCCCAGCTCCCGGTGGCTGCGTGTGGTGGACCTAGGCCATTAATTAGACCTCGTAAACACTCCGGAAACTACTGTGTCGCTTGAGTATTTGTTCTGTGAACCGTTGTCATGTCCTGTTTCGTTCACTTCACCTTGAAGCTTTGGAACTCTTTGCCTCCATTGTGTCTTTCCTCACAACTAAGGACCTGGCTTTTTTTTTTTTTTTTTAATGTAAACTTTGCACTTCCTCAAAGACTTAGAATAGATTCCCTCTTTTCTTATGTATCTCGTTACCCGCTTTCATCATACTTCAGTTAAGGCCCATGACTTTTCCTCTTTGTGTCTGGAGCCCCAAACATGAAAAAAGTCAAGGGATGGGCTTATTTTATAGTAGATGTTAGTGGAGGGAGCAGTGAGGAGAATAGCGATATGATAGCCTAAGGTAATGTGAGGAAGCGGCTGTTTGTGATTTGGTGCGATGGATTGAGATGGCGCGAGGCGATGGCTCGTGTGAGAAAGTATGATGGCTTCAGTTCGTGGGAGGTGGTGGATCCACTAGTGTGAGTTACTACGTTATCTTGAGTTAGTAGTGTCAGGGTTTTAGATAGTGTGAAGTGATGGTCTAGTGTGAGTCATTATGCCAGCGTCGGCGAGGTGGGTTAGTGTGACGGCGTGAGTTAATGTGAGGTGCTATGATAAGGGGAATGGGCCTCCCGCTGACCGTCAGCGGTATACCTAGTAACACCACAGAGAGGTGGTCTCTTGACGTGTTCTGCAACCGAAGACAGTTGTATTCTGCTGAAGTTCAGTTGTATTCTGTTGTAGCCATGTGACGAACCATCTCTTTGGGGGTTATTTCCAGATCCCGGTGGCGATACAATCTCTCTCTCTCTCTCTCTCTCTCTCTCTCTCTCTCTCTCTCTCTCTCTCTCTCTCTCTCTCTCTCTCAGACCCCGTTGATCATTACGTTGGTCTGCCGTTCGTGTTTCAACATGACATAGATTGTTGCACAAGGTTTTTTTTTCATTTTCATTTTCATTTCGTTACTTCACGTTACGGTTTATTTCGTTATTATTGACTGTGAGATACGTACATATCAGGTTAGTCCCCCCCTCCCTCCCTCCCCCCAATTTCTTGTGTTATGATATGGTGTATTTGTTTTCATGTCAATTAATTATAGTTCGTATTTTCCATTTTTACCATAACTTCATTAACGTCAGTGTATTTATTATTTTTGTTGTGAATTACGTGAGTGTATTTATTATTTTTGTTGTGAATTACGTGAGTGTATTTATTATTTCTGGTGTGTAGCGTAATTACGTGAGTGTATTTATTATTTCTGGTGTGTAGCGTAATTACGTGAGTGTATTTATTATTTCTGGTGTGTAGCGTAATTACGTGAGTGTATTTATTATTTCTGGTGTGTAGCGTAATTACGTGAGTGTATTTATTATTTCTGGTGTATAGCGTAATTACGTGAGTGTATTTATTATTTCTGGTGTGTAGCGTAATTACGTTCATGGATTATTTTGTAGGTTAAATGTAATTACAGAGTGAGGTTATGTTTTTTTATTGTGTGTGTGTGTGTTGATTTATTACCACGTGCACGAGGTGTGTGGGGCTTGGCACGTGCTACTCCCTTTGGTGTGTTATGGTACCAGCTGGTCCCGCTGCATACCAGGTAGGAACTGTCACAGCTGGCCGAGTGAGGAGACCCCTGGTGTGTGGTGTCTCACCTGAGGTAACGCACCAGCTGGTGTAGGCACATGAGTAAGTCAGGTGTGTGTGTGTGTGTGTGTGTGTGTGTGTGTGTGTTACGATGGCAGGTGTGTGGAGGGTGGGTGTAGAGGGTATTAATGACAGCTGATGTTTGATTTTATGTGAGTGTGTTTGAAGTCGGGAGACGGCTTGGCAAGTAGCGTGTCACATACTCACTTAAAGCACAGTGTTACACACGCCACCACCTCACACCCACTTTATAAAGTGTGTGACACGGGTATTTGCACTTCCTCAGAGGTAGCCACTAAGAATAACCTTGGCAGTGTTGCCACTCTCGCCGAGGAGGAGAGGAAAAACAGGGTCTAATTGTCATATAAATAAGGTTGTTGCTGAATGAGCCATAGCAGGTGGCGGTGGCGGTGGTGGTGGCCAAACATGACTGTGACGTCACGGCCTCCACCTGGGCAAGAGCCACGTGCCACATTAAATGTCCCCCCGCCTTCTCCCCCCCCCCCCCCCCCCGGATTTACCACTTCGTATGACCTCTGCAAGTCCTGCTCCCTCTGTGGAGGTTAACGAGGATACAAGTAACGACGTGAAGAACAGTTAATTGACTCATTTTTTCCCTTCTTCCCCCGTTCGTTTAAAGACAAGGTATACAAGACCTCCGCCGCTTTTTTGCTGTTGGATCGTTGTCCGTCAAAAACTTATTCGGGTAAAGTGCAGCGGGTGGGTGAGGGTTTAGTGCCTGTCCCAGCGTACACACACACACCTCACCACTGCCAGGTGTTCCCACGCCCAGGTGCACCGACAGATTCCAGGTCTCAAAATCCACGTCAGATATGTACTGCTGGTATGTCGGGTTTGTTTATTTTGTGGTAGCGGTTCTTGTACTGTGATTGTATGGCACTGGTGCTGCCTTCATGACCTGGAATGTATAGTTCTGGTGCTGCCTTCATGACCTGTAATGTATAGTTCTGGTGCTGCCTTCATGACCTGTAATGTATAGTTCTGGTGCTGCCTTCATGACCTGTAATGTATAGTACTGGTGCTGCCTTCATGACCTGTAATGTATAGTTCTGGTGCTGCCTTCATGACCTGTAATGTATAGTACTGGTGCTGCCTTCATGACCTGTAATGTATAGTACTGGTGCTGCCTTCATGACCTGTAATGTATAGTTCTGGTGCTGCCTTCATGACCTGTAATGTATAGTTCTGGTGCTGCCTTCATGACCTGTAATGTATAGTTCTGGTGCTGCCTTCATGACCTGTAATGTATAGTACTGGTGCTGCCTTCATGACCTGTAATGTATAGTACTGGTGCTGCCTTCATGACCTGGAATGTATAGTATTGGTGCTGCCTTCATGACCTGTAATGTATAGTACTGGTGCTGCCTTCATGACCTGTAATGTATAGTTCTGGTGCTGCCTTCATGACCTGTAATGTATAGTACTGGTGCTGCCTTCATGACCTGTAATGTATAGTACTGGTGCTGCCTTCATGACCTGTAATGTATAGTACTGGTGCTGCCTTCATGACCTGTAATGTATAGTACTGGTGCTGCCTTCATGACCTGTAATGTATAGTACTGGTGCTGCCTTCATGACCTGGAATGTATAGTACTGGTGCTGCCTTCATGACCTGGAATGTATAGTACTGGTGCTGCCTTCATGACCGTAGACCCAGTATGATGCATTCCTGGTGTCCGTACATAAAGGTACAGCGAGCATTCGTAGGTGATACCACACTCCGCCTACTTGAGGGATACACCAACGAGTGAGAAGAAGACACCTTGGGTGAGGGAGGACCATCGTCAGCTGACGAAGCAGAGGACACCGCCGTCAAAGAAGAACATTCGCTTTAAAAGGGGGTACATTCTAACCCTGCTACAGAGTGCAGCGCAGCCTTGGGATGCAGGAGCAACAGGAAAAGATGTCCTGGGAGAATTGTAGATATATACATTGCAGTAGGTGACAGTGATGCGTGTGATCTCTTATATGCTAATACCCATGAGGAAAAATAGAACACGAGAAGCCGTGTGTACTTTTTGTGTACACTCGCTTCGTCATTGGAGATGTGAGTATACACGAAAGTGCTTTGAGCTTATTAATTTTCCTCATGGGTATTGGCATATATCTGTCTATCTATCTATCTATCTATATATATATATATATATATATATATATATATATATATATATATATATATATATATATATATATATATATTATCGCCGTTTTTCGCGTTAACGAGGTAGTACCAGGGACAGACAAAGAAAGGCCACATCCGCTCACATGCATTCTGTAGCTGTCATGTGTAATGCAGTGAAACCACAGCTCCCTATCCACATCCAGGCCTCACAGACCTTTTCATGATTTACCTCCGAATGCTTCACATTCCGTGGTTCAGTCCATTAAGAGCACGTCGACCCCAGTATACCACATCCCATGCACGCCTTTTACCCTCCTTTATGTTCAGACCCCGATTGCTCAAAATCTTTTTCATTCCATTTTTCCATCTCCAATTTGGCCTCCCCGTTCTCCTTCTTCCCTCTACATCTGACATATATCCTCTTTGTCAATCTTTCCTCAATCATTCTTTCCTTATGTCCAAACCATTTCAACACACCCTCTTCTGCTCTCTCAACCACACTATTTATTACCACACATCTCTCTTACCCTTACATTACTTGATTAAACCACCTCACACCCAACATTATCCATATAATATTATCTGGTATCACCTGTAGATACTTTCTGTACCTTTTGTGTGTGTGTGTATATATATATATATATATATATATATATATATATATATATATATATATATATATTATATATGAGTTTTGCGGATCGATGCAGTGTGTGTGTGTGTATGTGTGTGTGTGTGTACCTATTTCTCATTTACTGGGACGGAGTTGTACACTTGTGCGGCCTCCATCTCTTGAACATTGTCCTCTCTTATACAACTTCTTGAATCCGTTTATGTTGCTTGCATTAGCCATGTCTTGCATCGTTTAATTCCATTCATTTACCACTTTTATACGACAAGATATTTCTTAACATTATTTTATTTTCTAACAAGTTTCTTGGTTGATTTCATGTTACGACCTCTCGTGGTCCTATCACTACCTCCTCCTAAAAGCTGTTTACACTCTACATCATCATCAGTCTGGTTGAAGACTTCAAGGTTGTGATCCTATCACCCCTCACTCTTGTCTCCTCCAAGGTGGGCAAATTTAAAGCCTCTTGCCTTTCCCCGTAACTCAGCTCTCGTAATTCTTGTTCTATCTTCGTTGCCCTCCTCAGGACCTTCTCTGTTAGCTCTTTGTGCTTCTGTAGGTGCGGTGACCAAACGTGTGTGTGTGTTGTGTGTGTGTGTGTGTGTAGGTGTGTGCGTGCTGCCCCCTGTGGAGAGGGGTAGCGTCTAGGGGTCGACTACCTCTTGTGGGCGGGTAAATATGCAGCCCACCCCACGTCTCTGGCCTTGCTCACGCCCTATTAATAGGTTACCGTACCCCTTCACCTGAGTGGCTTATCAGTGGGCCGTGATGGCACAGCTCAGGGATGGCGATAAAACCAGCAAACTCGGTACATATATCTCCGTAGACACACCTGCTGCTGGTGTTGTGACGCCAGGTTGTTATTGTTGTTGTAGGCTTCCTCGGCAGAAGAAGGGCCTCAAGTCTTCCTCTCGGCCATACTTACAGATGTCCGAAGTCGTTACATGTATGTCGCTCCGTCTGACGGATGGCTGAAAGGTATGCCATCCAGATAGAATGTCTGCGTGCTTGTCTGGTCGTAGACGACCCCCCCCCCCCCCCCTCCCTTTCTCCCCGCGCGTCGGCGGCATCCCTCCTCCACGTCACCCACCGTCTGTTACTGACGACGGGATGGGACTCGGGGTTAGTATCCCCGGCAGATGTAGTAGTGGCAGTAGCAGCGGCAGGTGCAGCAGTAAGCGTATGGGCAGGGGGGGGGGGGGGTGTGGCCCGGATGCCAGGAGGTGAGTGAGGTCGCGTGTGAATAGCGGTGCCTATGAGGCCAGATTAACCCTTTGGTGCCGCCCTCTTTGAACACGGCCTCCGTCTTTATGGGGACAGAACATGACGGTGGAAGCCGCGGCCTCCCACGCCCTCCCGCCACTCTCCTCCTCTTGTATGGTGACCCTCCAGAGACACACTGTGCCAACTTTTGTGAGGGAGTGTTGGCCTCCTGAAGACATACAGGCACCAGGGTACTTCAGGGAGTTGATCGGGATTGCCATAGGACGGACGTGTCTGTTGGTGGGTTAGGGGAAACTCTGGGGTGCACAATATACTGGCCGGGGATACACGCACACATCAAGAATGGTTCTTGTATGTGAAAGGCAAGTGTGTGTGTGTGTGTGTGTGTGTGTGTGTGTGTGATGGGGGAGGGGAGGGCTCTGAGCGCCAGGTTGAGCAGCGCTTAGAGACCCCGGGGCTCACTCCCTGCCAAGATGCCAACCCCGCGACTCACTTCACGTTCGCTACACAACCAGGTGAAAAACACGAACGAAATTTGGGTTGGTTGTGAGGCTGTGGCCCAAGACCTGGTGAGGAGGGGTTGGGACAGTCAGGGTCGACGCGGGACGTTATTTGGCAGCAGGCGGCCCCGTCTGGTGCGGTGTGTTGCTAGGTGCTGCTTACCGAGGTCCGTCCCACACCAGCCAGCCAGCAAGCCACCCACCCTGCCACACCACCACCACCACCTCCACCACTCTCCCTAAGCCGTACACGCACCACTTTCTTGCACTCTACCTCCGTCTTGTTAGAGAACGTGGCAACCATAATAGTTTTGCTTTGGGTCGACCTCTCCAGCTTTTTCTGGCTTCCCTTAAGAAAACCTCCTCCTCCTCCTCCAGCAGCAGCAGCACCTCATCTTGCGTCACACACCTGCCAAACTTAGGTACACTGTCACCTTCGAACCTCCCTCCCTACCGTGCCGGGTAAAAACACCTCCGTAGCCAGAGGGGAACGAGACATGTACATTTATATACTGTATGATGTTGTATTTACCTCACCTGATGGTTTGGGTGGTATGTACATACTTGCTTGCGAACCTCCCTCTCTCTGTAAGTGGTGGGTGTGGGTGGGTTGCGTAGCCATCCAGCTTGAGGAGTGGGGGTTTGGGGGGGGGGGGTAAGGAGAGAAGGGGAGGGCTGTGTGCAAGGGTTGCAGCACATACGCACGAGGCGTTGAGGACATGAACATATACGGCGATGCGCATGACAAATGTCTCATCTTGATTATTAGAAAGATTCACGCTTGGCTCCTTCCCGTGGGTCTCGCTCCTGCTGCTAAAGATAGAGCGGCTTGCATACTAAGAGTATATTTTTGTAGCCAGGTCCCGTCACATGACTAGCTCTCGGTCCCGGCGGCATGCAAGGATTTAATTACTGGCGACATACCACTGAATCACCAGTGTGGGTGGGTGGCGGGCGGGCGGGCGAGCACGACCTGCAGCGGGGTCATTACCGAGTCACACATCGCCAGATGTCGGCACGGCGGGAGCATCCTAGAGCAACACGGTACGACCCACGAGAACGACAGGACGATTAGTCGACGGTGGTACGACCCACGAGTACGACAGGACCATCAGTCGACGGTGGTACGACCCACGAGCACGACAGGACCATCAGTCGACGGTGGTACGACCTACGAGCACGTACAGGACCATCAGTCGACGGTGGTACGACCCACGAGCACGACAGGACCATCAGTCAACGGGGTTACGACCCACGAACACGACAGGACGATCAGTCGACGATGGTACGACCCACGAGCACGTACAGGACGATCAGTCGACGGTGGTGCGATCCTTGAGCACAGCGGTACTACTGGAGCACGGATGGTACGACCCTTTAAAGACCCACGGCGGTACGACCCATGAGCACGACAGTATGTCCCTTGGGTATGATGATGGCTTGGCCTCTTATTACCTAAGCGTCGTACCGTCGTGTCGAAAAAAAATCAAGGGGTCAGTTGGGGTCGTTCGACACCAGTGTATCGCATTGGTTTAGACAGTCTCTCTCTCTCTCTCTCTTCTCTCTCTCTCTCTCTCTCTCTCTCTCTCTCTCTCTCTCTCTCTCTCTCTCTCTCTCTCTCGTGTGATCGACCAAGCTGTTCAAGCTCTGCGAAGGTCGCCCGTGTGTGAATATCCATGACGGCCGTGGTTCATTAAGCAGGCGCTAGAGTGGCCCCGGACGAGGCGAGACTTCTCAATACCGTCGCTTGTATATTCCAGTCATAATGTGGATAATCTGTTTGGTCTGTGCCGGTGATACCTCTCCGTGTGTGTGTGTGTGTGTGTGTGTGTGATATAGCCGATGATAGGTGACATAAATATTCAGGCGAGTGTTGTGTGTGAATGGCTTGTGTTGTGTTTGATGTGCGTCTCCTCTGGATATTGTGTTGTGTCGCGTCGTAGGCGTGAATAGTGCTTGTGTGTGTGTGTGTGTGTGTGAGTTGAGTGTTTGGGGGTGCATGGAGGTGCGTGAGTGTGGTGAATGAGTGCGTGTGGTGTGGGAGACATAATGGTTCCGTTACTCCAGTATTCCCCCTCCGTGTGTGTGTGTGTGTGTGTGTGTGTGTGTGGTGGCAGTGTGGACGCTGGTGGTGGTGGTGGTGGTGATGATTGCGTGTGTAGCACTTAACATTGCCTCGGTGTTGGCCTCTTTCCCTTCCCGCTGTACCCCTGTCCCGTGCCCCCTCACTGGCCCGCCTGCTTGCTCCTTGGCCAGTGTGGCTGACCTTCACACTGCTTGCCCATCATGTGGGGGTCGACCTGGAGGTGCTACCCAGGCTTCCTGGGTTATCTCACGGGTGTGGCTCGTGATTTATCTGGCTGGCTGCGGCGCCCCATGTACGGCAGGAGGCCACACCTGCCGTGAATGGAGGTCCTACACTCATTGTAGGAATTATGCGACGCATGATGCTATCTGACGGTGGAGGCGCTGCATTTGGGGGTGATGTGGAGGGTCGGGAGGGTTGTTTAGCATGTTGTTGGGCAGGGAATCGGAGGGGAGGGAGGGAGTCGGGAAGTGTTTCGGGGATGTCTGTGCTTGTGTTGGTTTGTGTTGCGTTGGTGAGGGCCGGGTTAGGAGTTGGGGGGGGGGGGGGGGCGCTGTAGCTGGCGTGGTTGTAGGTAGCGTTCGTTCGTGTGTGTGGGGCAGGTACCTGGTCGTGGCTGTGTGGGGCAGGTACCAGGTCGTGGCTGTGTACACAGGTGTTAGTGTCACCCCGTGGGACTGCCAGAGGTGACGATCAGGTAAAAAATTGCAGACGTTACGAATGCTGACACTGTGCGTCATTAGAAACTAACGTGAGGGAAATGTGAAAATTGGGTGCCAAGGAACGCTCTCGTGGGCTCCCTCTCCCCCACGGAGGGTGGGGGGTTTAGTGGTGGTGGCTGTGATGGGTGGCCGCCCAACACACTCCCACCCACGACAACATCTCCAACACTGACCTTGTACCCCTCCCGCTCACGTCGTCACCCCCTCTAACCCATAACTCCTGTACTTAGCACCTCCCTCTCCACCCGATCATGCACATGCGCAGCTCTCGAGTGTGGCACTTCCCTATATAGTCACGACGTGTTTTTAGTTCGCCTTTTGACCTTGGTCGAGAATAGGATTTGAGTGTGATAAAAAGACGAATTGTCGTGCGGAAGACATCTCTGGTGTCAAACTGTCGTGTATTTAAATGTATTAGGGCCATTTTTTTTATATATATAGGTTGTACGACGTCTCCCTGGCATAACCCCAGACGATAGAATAACGAACTATATATATATATATATATATATATATATATATATATATATATATATATATATATATATATATATATATATATTTCCAAAACAAGGAACAGAGAAGGGGGCCAGATGAGGATATTCCACAAAGGCCCAGTCCTCTGTTCTTAACGCTACCTCGCTAACGCGGGAAATGGCGAATAGTTTAAAAGAAAAAAGAAAGATATATGAAATTATAGCAATGAAGTTTATATAGTTTTGGGTATATAGATAATGTATGAGTATTAGGTTGCCATGTTGCAGTCGCATCTGCAGGTCCCCTGTAGCATTTGTATACAAGCCCAGTGACACCAGTGGTACGACCCACCGTGACCCCGACGCTCGAGGCTCAGGTCATGGGTCGTACCGTCGATCTCAAGGATGGCACTGTCGTCCACTCAGACGTAACGTTAACTACCTGATAGGGTATGTGATGACGTATGTGTATACCGGGTTTAAGAAGGATGACGTATACATGGACCGGGTTTAAGAAGGATGACGTATACATGGACCGGGTTTAAGAAGGATGACGTATATATGGACCGGGTTTAAGAGGCTGGCCTGATGGTGTACAGTCAGAACCCTTGATGACAAACACACACACACACACACACACACATACTGGGCCAGAGACAGACGTGTTGACATGTGTGGAGGAGCAGCAGACACAGGTTGTGAGGATGCACGTTGGCCACCTTGTTGTTGTTGTTGTTGTTGTTGTTAAGGTCTGACGAGCAGACCAGGCCAGGCTAGGCATCACCCCCCCCCCCCCTGCCCCAGCCACCAAACCCTCCCGACCTTGTAAACACTTGGAGGGGGGTTGTTATTGGTGGTGTGGGGGGGGGGGGTGTGTCCTTGGGAAGGTCGCTGGTGGAACCAGCCATCATGTAATGGTTGGGTTGGGGGGGGACGACGCTCGTCTCGGGTCGTGCATGTTATTTTTATTGTCAGCCATGTTCGGTAAAAAAATTTTTGGTTGTATGTTTAACACATACGAAAATTTATTTCATTGGCTTATTTTTGCTTTAGTAAATCTATTTTCATTGGCCTTGGCTTATTTTTGCTTTAGTATGTATATATATATATATATATATATATATATATATATATATATATATAGAAGCTGGTGACTGAGTTTGGTAAAGTGTGTGGAAGAAGAAAGTTAAGAGTAAATGTGAATAAGAGCAAGGTTATTAGGTACAGTAGGGTTGAGGGTCAAGTCAATTGGGAGGTGAGTTTGAATGGAGAAAAACTGGAGGAAGTGAAGTGTTTTAGATATCTGGGAGTGGATCTGGCAGCGGATGGAACCATGGAAGCGGAAGTGGATCATAGGGTGGGGGAGGGGGCGAAAATTCTGGGGGCCTTGAAGAATGTGTGGAAGTCGAGAACATTATCTCGGAAAGCAAAAATGGGTATGTTTGAAGGAATAGTGGTTCCAACAATGTTGTATGGTTGCGAGGCGTGGGCTATGGATAGAGTTGTGCGCAGGAGGATGGATGTGCTGGAAATGAGATGTTTGAGGACAATGTGTGGTGTGAGGTGGTTTGATCGAGTAAGTAACGTAAGGGTAAGAGAGATGTGTGGAAATAAAAAGAGCGTGGTTGAGAGAGCAGAAGAGGGTGTTTTGAAGTGGTTTGGGCACATGGAGAGGATGAGTGAGGAAAGATTGACCAAGAGGATATATGTGTCGGAGGTGGAGGGAACAAGGAGAAGAGGGAGACCAAATTGGAGGTGGAAAGATGGAGTGAAAAAGATTTTGTGTGATCGGGGCCTGAACATGCAGGAGGGTGAAAGGAGGGCAAGGAATAGAGTGAATTGGAGCGATGTGGTATACCGGGGTTGACGTGCTGTCAGTGGATTGAATCAAGGCATGTGAAGCGTCTGGGGTAAGCCATGGAAAGCTGTGTAGGTATGTATATTTGCGTGTGTGGACGTATGTATATACATGTGTATGGGGGGGGGGGTTGGGCCATTTCTTTCGTCTGTTTCCTTGCGCTACCTCGCAAACGCGGGAGACAGCGACAAAGTATAATAAAAAAAAAATAAAAAAAAAAAAATATATATATATATATATATATATATATATATATATATATATATATATATATATATATATATAATATATATATATATATATATATATATATATATATATATATATATATATATATATATATATATATAATATATGTATATATATATATATATATATATATATATATATATATATATATATATATATATATTTTTTTTTTTTTTTTTTTTTTTTTTTAAACTACTCGCCGTTTCCCGCGTTAGCGAGGTAGCGTTAAGAACAGAGGACTGGGCCTATGAGGTAACATCCTAACCTGGCCCCCTTCTCTGTTCCTTCTTTTGGAAAAAAAAAAAAAGAGGGGAGGATTTCCAGCCACCCGCTCCCTCCCCTTTTAGTCGCCTTCTACGACACGCAGGGAATACAAACCTCCAACAGCCAGGATCGAACCCGGGCCCCTATGTAACAGGCTGGGAACGCTACCGCTAGGATATAGGAAGTCTTGGACAATCACATGTTTACCAAATGGCGTCCCAGCTACTGACTATTTCTCTCTTGTGTCTCCCCTGATGATGTGATCATTACACGAAAGTGCACTTGGGAACTTATCGTGTTTCATTTCCCTCTTGGACTCATAGGAATTTTTTGATCACGCACAAAATTGTGATCCTTTCCAATGTATAGTGTTGTTATTATTATTATTATTATTATTATTATTATTATTATTATTATTATTATTATTATCATCATTATTATTACTCCAGGACCAATTTTTATGAGAGTCCTGTTGTTGCCAAAAACATTTCCTCTGGTTCCTTCAGCCCAAGGCTGCGTGACATCCAGTAGCAGAGTACGGTAGGCTTCTATGGAGAGAGCAAAATTCTTTGACGAGTCTAGCTAGACTCCTAATGGCACAGCCTCGCCAAAGTGGCTTTTCACTCGGTTTAACCTCATGCAGGCAGAGACCGGTAACACCTGTATATAACACACAAGAAACTTGTGTTCATCACTAGTTATGACTGGTGTTTGACCCTAACTTGTGGATATGGTCTTTGAAGTTCTTGACCTTGTGGTAAATGGCTTGTCAGAGACGAGGGCCAACTGGCCATCATTTAGATAGACGCGAGTGCATGTGTCTCAGTTGACTTATAGTAACGAGGTACACACGTCGCTAGGAGCTCCCTAGCTACGAGCGCTGGTAGCAGGTGACGAGGTGAAGTGGTGGTGGTGGTGATGACGGAGCCTGTCATCCTGTTCGCCTCGCCATGACCTGACCTGAAGAGATTCAAAGGTGAGCAGAGGGGTTGCGGATGACACGGGGTAGGTATTAAGGGGTGAATCACACAGGGTGGGTCACACAGGGTGGATCACCGTGTAAAACACAAGGGGTAGATATTATGGGATGGGTCACACAGGGTGGATCACAGGGGTAGGACCACATGGAGTGGAACACAGGGGTAGGGAAGACACGGGGTGGATCATTCACACGGGGTGGATCACACAGGGTGGTACCGGGGTGCATCACACAGGGTGGGTCACACGGGGTGGATCACACAGGGTGGTACACGGGGTGGATCTCAGCTTTCTGTACGAAAAGCGGAGACTTCTAAAGACTGTGGTGATGACAGATGTAGAAACGGAAGGTTTTGGCAGTGGAAATAATGGAGGTAGAACCATTAAAGGCAGATGGAATATGATGATAGGAACGGGAATTTTTATATCCCAGGGACACGATATCCCAGGGGACGCGGGTCTTTCACAGTGGGCTATATTCGCTAGCACAGGGGACTTCCCTGGGGACACCACGGAGCTGTTTCTTAAGGGAAGGAAAAGGCTGACCAGACCATGTGAGGGGGCGCGGTGGATGCAGGACACACGCCGTGCAGCGCGGGACAGCCCCGTTGATCACTGAGGACCTCACCAGGGCAACAGTCCGGGCTGCCTGGGTTAGAGGCACGCCCCTGACACCCACCATTTCATGTCTTCTCTTGTTGCTTTTATTATCATATCTCACCCTACCCCTTTCATCCGTCTTCCCGTGTTCCCCATTTTCCTCCCATCACGTCGACTCTGTTTCCCGCCCGTACGGCAGGTCGCCTCCGCATTCTCTCTCTCTCTCTCTCTCTCTCTCTCTCTCTCTCTCTCTCTCTCTCTCTCTCTCTCTCTCTCTCTCTCTCTCTCTCTCTCTTCCGTGTCAAAAGCCGCTAATCTTAGCGAAATAAACTTGATCATGAGAGGGGATGCTTTAATTAGCGGTCAGTAGTGGTGTTGATGGGACCTCTGTCTCCCCCACTGGCGGTACCATGGGTGATGTTAATGGTAATCTCCATTCATTGTTATCGTAATGGGGAAAGTAAGAAAAAAATTGTATTTCATTATTATTATTGGTAGTAGTTGTAGTAAGAAAAAATTGTATTTCATTATTATTATTGGTAGTAGTTGTAGTAAGAAAAAATTGTATTTCGTTATTATTATTATTATTAGTAGTAGTAATTTATTATTATTATTATTATTATTATTATTATTATTATTATTTCTTTATAGTTATTACACCCCTGTAGAACCCTCACAAAAGCACGTTGATATTTACCCCTTTTCAGTCTCCTGCCTTCCCAGAAACCACTGTCAGGCACGCGAATATTACCCTGGAGTCTGGGAGTTACCACTGTGACATAATGCTGGGGTTACCACTGTGATATAATGCTGGGGTTACCACTGTGACATAATGCTGGGGTTACCACTGTGACATAATGCTGGGGTTACCACTGTGATATAATGCTGGGGTTACCACTGTGACATAATGCTGGGGTTACCACTGTGATATAATGCTGGGGTTACCACTGTGATATAATGCTGGGGTTACCACTGTGACATAATGCTGGGGTTACCACTGTGACATAATGCTTGGGTACCACTGTGATATAATGCTGGGGTTACCACTGTGACATAATGCTGGGGTTACCACTGTGACATAATGCTGGATGTACCACTGTGACATAATGCTGGGGTTACCACTGTGATATAATGCTGGGGTTACCACTGTGATATAATGCTGGGGTTACCACTGTGACATAATGCTGGGGTACCACTGTAACATAATGCTGGGGTTACCACTGTGATATAATGCTGGGGTTACCACTGTGATATAATGCTGGGGTTACCACTGTGACATAATGCTGGGGTTACCACTGTGACATAATGCTTGGGTACCACTGTGATATAATGCTGGGGTTACCACTGTGACATAATGCTGGGGTTACCACTGTGACATAATGCTGGATGTACCACTGTGACATAATGCTGGGGTTACCACTGTGATATAATGCTGGGGTTACCACTGTGATATAATGCTGGGGTTACCACTGTGACATAATGCTGGGGTACCACTGTAACATAATGCTGGGGTTACCACTGTGACATAATGCTGGGGTACCACTGTGACATAATGCTTGGGTACCACTGTGATATAATGCTGGGGTTACCACTGTGACATAATGCTGGGGTACCACTGTAACATAATGCTGGGAGTACCACTGTAACATAATGCTGGGAGTACCACTGTGACATAATGTTGGGTTACCACTGTGATATAATGCTGGGGTACCACTGTGACATAATGCTGGGGTACCACTGTGATATAATGCTGGGAGTAACACTGTGACATAATGCTGGATGTACCACTGTGTCATAATGCTGGATGTACCACTGTGATATAATGCTGGAGTTACCACTGTGACATAATGCTGGGGTTACCACTGTGATATAATGCTGGGGTTACCACTGTGATATAATGCTGGGTGTACCACTGTGATATAATGCTGGATGTACCACTGTGACATAATGCTAGAGTTACCACTGTGACATAATGCTGGATGTACCACTGTGACATAATGCTAGAGTTACCACTGTGACATAATGCTGGATGTACCACTGTGACATAATGCTGGATGTACCACTGTGACATAATGCTGGATGTACCACTGTGTCATAATGCTTGATGTACCACTGTGTCATAATGCTTGATGTACCACTGTGTCATAATGCTTGATGTACCACTGTGTCATAATGCTGGATGTACCACTGTGTCATAATGCTGGATGTACCACTGTGTCATAATGCTGGATGTACCACTGTGTCATAATGCTGGATGTACCACTGTGTCATAATGCTTGATGTACCACTGTGTCATAATGCTTGATGTACCACTGTGTCATAATGCTGGATGTACCACTGTGTCATAATGCTGGATGTACCACTGTGTCATAATGCTTGATGTACCACTGTGTCATAATGCTGGATGTACCACTGTGTCATAATGCTGGATGTACCACTGTGTCATAATGCTTGATGTACCACTGTGTCATAATGCTGGATGTACCACTGTGTCATAATGCTTGATGTACCACTGTGTCATAATGCTGGATGTACCACTGTGTCATAATGCTGGATGTACCACTGTGTCATAATGCTTGATGTACCACTGTGTCATAATGCTGGATGTACCACTGTGTCATAATGCTGGATGTACCACTGTGTCATAATGCTGGATGTACCACTGTGTCATAATGCTGGGGTTACCACTGTGATATAATGCTGGATGTACCACTGTGTCATAATGCTGGATGTACCACTGTGTCATAATGCTGGATGTACCACTGTGTCATAATGCTGGGTGTACCACTGTGTCATAATGCTGGATGTACCACTGTGACATAATGCTGGATGTACCACTGTGTCATAATGCTGGATGTACCACTGTGTCATAATGCTGGATGTACCACTGTGTCATAATGCTGGGGTTACCACTGTGTCATAATGCTGGATGTACCACTGTGATATAATGCTGGATGTACCACTGTGTCATAATGCTGGATGTACCACTGTGACATAATGCTGGATGTACCACTGTGACATAATGCTGGATGTACCACTGTGTCATAATGCTGGATGTACCACTGTGTCATAATGCTGGATGTACCACTGTGACATAATGCTGGATGTACCACTGTGTCATAAGGCAGTGGGCATCACTGTGACAGAGTCAAGTGTACCACTGGAGGAGGGAGGGTACCTGGGCGACGCTGTGGCCATGTTGTATTGGGATCACAGTGGTTGCCCAGTGGATACGTAGGAAGGTGGACTTCAGGCCACTCATGGTGGCTGCCGGTCAAACAGGGAATTTTGAAATCGGGAAAAGTCAGGGAATTTTGAAATCGGGAAAAGTCAGGGAATTTTGAAAACGGGAAAAGTCAGGGAATTTTGAAATCGGGTAAAGTCAGGGAATTTTGAAATCTGGGAAAAGTCAAGGAATTTTGAAATCGGGAAAAGTCAGGGAATTTTGAAATCGGGAAAAGTCAGGGAATTTTGAAATCGGGAAAAGTCAGGGAACTTTGAAATCGGGAAAAGTCAGGGAATTTTGAAATCTGGGAAAAGTCAGGGAATTTTGAGAAGTTGGAGAATTTTATGAATTTTTTGCCAGAGACGTTAGGGGGATGATGTAGTAAGGTCGGGAATATGTTTTTTTTATATTAGAAATTAGCCAAAGCACAGATGGAAAATAAAATTTTTCGGATAATTTGGAAATCGTGTGATTTTATGTAGATACATTATTATTGTAGTGTCATGTCCAGCAGTGTATGTGCAAGAACAAAAAATTAAATTTTACTAATTTAAAGAAAACCAAAAAAAAAAAAACCAGTTTAAGTTGGATGTTGATGTTTGGACTGATCAAACCCAACCTGAAATTCTTCTCTCATAGAATCATTTTTAATGTAAACTGACCTGATCATATAAATGGCTTAGAATTTATTTGTCTTAAATGTATAGTGATTGATGTAGACTGGGGGGGCGGGCGGGAAGGGGGGGCAGTTAGATTTTTATATTTGTCCCAAATTTTGATTTTTTTTAAAAAAAATTGCTCAGGGAAAAACGTGCAGTAAAAAGAAAATCAAAAATCGGGAAAATTTGTATAATTTGTGTAAAGTCCTGATTATTCAAGTATTGTAAACAATTCCCTTTCCCCCCGTATTGAATTAATGGGGAAAAGTAATTTCCTGGTATTGTGGAAACGATGAAACGTAAAGGTACGAACGCATGATATATATTGCCGTCGGGCTCATGCGCAGGATGGGCCTAGCGGAGCGGCCCTCGCGATGCTTGTATTAATGTCCAAGGTTGGTGCAAGTGGACAACCTCGCTGCCCCTCCAGCGATTAACTGACGTGCATAATGTGTGTGTGTGTGTGTGTTTGTTGTTGATGTTGTTTGTGATGCTGAAGCTATATTTGTGAGTGCGTGCGTGCGTGCGTATCTTCGTGTGTCAGCAATTTCTTTGTGTTCATCCCCTTTTTTTTATTTTTTTTGTTTGCAATTATGTAATATACTTTGTGTGTGTGTGTGTGTGTGTGTGTGTGTATTTTTATGTGTATGTAGTTTATATGTTTTTCTGCCCGTGTCCATTCAAAAGAGGGTGGAGAGAGAGAGAGAGAGAGAGAGAGAGAGAGAGAGAGAGAGAGAGAGAGAGAGAGAGAGAGAGAGAGAGAGAATACCTTTATCCATTACATACACACACACACACACACACACACACACACAGACTAGTAAACACATTCTACAAGGCGCACCCCCCCCCCCCCCCATTAGCTGGCCGCAAGGGGCAACACAAAGAAATACGTCGGCAGCTATTTAAAGCCGCCAGCTGTTGGGCGGTGATTGTCTGTCGGTTATATCTGGGACGGGACGCCCGCGGAATGCACCCCCCCCCCCCCCCCCCACCCGGCTTTGGGGGGCGGGGTCATGAGGGGGGGGTGGGGTTAGGAATGGCAGTATAGAGATAAGGAGAATGAAGGTGTGACAGAGGTGTATGTAAGGTAGTGTGTTTGGGAGGCGAGGGGGAGGGGAAAGGTGGTGGTAGTGGAGGGGGGGTCGGATTGCTGTGGTAGGGTGTATGTAAGGTAGCGTAGGGAGGTGTATGGTTAGTGGTGGTGGTGGGGGGGTAGGGTGTATGTAAGGTAGTGTGGGGGGTGTATGGTTAGTGGTGGTGGTGGGGGGGTAGGGTGTATGTAAGGTAGCGTAAGGGGATGTGTATGGGTGGTAGTGGTGGTGGGAGAGGGTAGGGTGTATGTAAGGTAGTGTGGGGGGGTGTATGGGTGGTGGTAGTGGTGGTGGGGTAGGGTGTATGTAAGGTAGTGTGTGGGGGGTGTGTATGAGTGGTAGTTGTGGGGCGGGGGGGGGGGGGCGGTCGGGTGTTGTGGAAGGATGCATGTAAGGTAGTGTGTGTGTAGGGGGTGTGTATGAGTGGTAGTGGGGTGTTGTGTTTGTTGTGTATGTGTCCTTAAGATTCAGTACCTGTGCTTGACATTGTTGTCTTGTTATATGTGTTTCATGATTTTGCCCCCGATGATTTTTGGGTTTTTTGTTAATGTTCCTGATGTGTCTTTGTGTCTGATATATATATATATATATATATATATATATATATATATATATATATATATATATATATATATATATATATATATATATAAACCCGTATTAGGGTTGGATAGAAGTCAAACACCTTCATAATAAAAGTTGTCAATGATATTTGGTGCAGTGGTTTGGTGTGTGTGTCTGTGTGTGTGTCTGTGTGTGTTTGTTTGGGGTGGGGGGGACTGGTGCAGGCGGTGGCGGCCTGCCAACTTGGTTGTGCTTTCCGGTTGTTAGGAGAAACGTTTGGTTGTTTGTGGTGGTTGTTGCAACGTTTTGGAAAGAGAAGGGGTGGGTTGTTGGGGGGGGGGGGTTGTTAAGGCTTGGTTGTGGGTGGTTGTTGCCTCGTTCCGGGTGGAGGTGTGTACATGAAGCACCCTGGCCTGTGTTGCTTGTATTGATCCACGAAGATGACTAATAATTCTGCTCTGGTTGAGCGAATACATTACCCACCTACGGAATGCATTCATCACGTATACTGCTGTTGTATAGCCTTGTATGACGTGTATGAATCACCCGTATTAAATATACGGGTTTTTTTTTTCTCTAGGACGGACGTTATTCATTATGTGCAAAATACAACTTTTGCTAAGTCATTTTATTAGTTGTTGCATGGAGAGTTGTGTTTTGTGTGCGTGTGTATATAAGTATTTACAACCATGATATTAATTAAGTATGGGCCCAACTTGATGTTGTGATCGAGAATTGTATATTACGTTGGACTTGAGGTTGTCGTGAGCAAGATCGACGTGTGAAGTACACTCAGTATATATTGGGTGTTGGGGAGTTATTGTGGTATAATGGGGGAGAGGGGTGTAGGTAGCGTGGAGGTGTAAGAATGCTGTCTTCAGTTGACTTCGTTTCCGGTGTGATCAGGTGAAGGGTCGGAACAGCTGATCTGGTAAACACACACCACACGTGCTCCCTCCCAGGTCGTCAGGTAGTGTGTGTGTGTGTGTGTGTGTGTTGTAGTTCCCCAGCCAGTGGAAGTTCTGGTGTGTCAGACGTGTGGTGATTGCGCCTTGCCAGTACCTATGGGGTTGCAGCTTACTAGTATGTGTGATGATTGAATACTAGTAGGTACAGTGGTTGCCCCATACTAGTAGGTGTGGGTGGTTGCCCCATACTAGTAGGTGTGGGTGGTTGCAATATTAGCAGCAGGTGTGGTACTGTGGTGTCGTGGAGGGTTGGGTCACGTGGGTAGTGTGGTGGTGGATGCTTTGTGGGTGTGTGGGTCTGTAGCGTGTGTTGGCTGGGATGGTGTTCCACCCGCAGTGCGGCGGTGGACGCCACACATCACGCACCTTTCATTCCACATGGCCTTACATCTCTTCCTCCCCCTCACCTCCTCCTCCTCCTCCTCCTCCTCCCCAGAAGATACGCCTTCTCACCCCCAGCCTACCCCCAGGACTTACCCCCCTCCCTCCTCCTCCTCACCCCAGCTTGCCTCCCCCCCCCTCCTCCATACCAGCATCCTCCCGGCCGCCAGCCCAGCTGACACATTAAGCAGTCATCACACCCACGGTGTATTTGCTCGACTACCAATAGTTGCCGGATGACTCATTGTATACGTAGTCCGGGGAGGGGGGAGAGGGGGGGATGGCGCCCGTTTTGGGAGCTGCGGCGGTGGTGGCGGGGGCGAGGTAGGGAGGGACGGAGGGAGAGAGAGAGAGAGAGGACGAGAATTTCGTTTATCTGGAGCAGAGAGGGAGGGAGGGAGAGGCAGCAGGGGGATAGGGTTTGGTTGGTCGGTCGTGGCACACACTCGCCTTACTATTTGATGTGACGAAAATACGAGGTAATTTTCCAGACTGTATTCCTTCCCTTCTGGTGTCAGGTAGATAAATCAGTATAATAAATGACTGGAAGGTATACAGTAATGAATCACATGTAATAGCCGTAATTATATGGCCTTCGGGGGTTTGACAGGCAATCCTTGTAGCCTCTGTAATCCCTCAGTACCGAGGAGGAGCATGGGCTGCGCCACAGCCCACAAGGCGACCGTGGATGGTGGCATGCACAATAAAACAGCCCCTCGTGGCTGCGACAGACTGGAAGACTGGGGTGTGGCTGGACCTGTCTGGAAGAGAGGCAGACAAGCGAGCGCGGGTCCAAGCCTACGTGGAGGACATCACGAGCAACTGGTTATTGTAGCATTCGAGTTGGTGGCGATGGGTGAGGTTTCTTCCCCCACCACCACCACTACAGTCACACCACACAGACGCGGCTGATGTACCACAGTATTTCCCCGATTCCACCCCGGGCGTTTGAGGCAGCCCGCCCGTGAGGCTCGGGAGGAATATCTGGGGTTTATTCTGACTGTTGATCTGGAGGGTCGTGGTGAGGTGTAGATTAGTCGGGATGACGAGGAAAATCGTACCTTACAACCAAGAACTGGAGGAGTTACGTAGGGGGGGAACGATACTGGGTAACTACCCCATTGTTTCATGAGGTGATGGTTGGCTAGGGAGGTGGGGTTGAGGGCCGGTGGATGTCGGTAGCCCTTGGGGTTGGTGATGGCTAAACATCTGATAACTGTAGTCTTGTGTGGGTAGTTAAGATTACCCTGGGTAAATATAGCCTGTTGACTGTAGTTAAGATGACACCAGGTAATGGTAGCTTGCTGTGCTGTGGACTGAGGTAGCTTGGATTGGAGACTGTCTGGGCATTACTTTGTACCATCCCAGATGTACACTTAGTGGCAAGTTGGGTTGGATTTATCATTGTGCAGTTCCTCTTACCACACACCACACGACTAGGTACTCTATTAGGATATATATATATATATATATATATATATATATATATATATATATATATATATATATATATATATATATATATATAATATATATATATGTATATATATATATATATATATGTATATATATATATATATATATATATATATATATATATATATATATACACACACACGTGCTGATAATCACGAAAAAATGAAACGTTGCGCTTTCGTGTATTACATCAGGGAGGAGCCCAGTGCACTCGAGATTCATCGTGTTTCATTTTTCCTCGTGGTTATTAGAGAATCCCTCAGATGCAAGAAAAGGCCGGGGGAAAGGGTGAAGATTGCATCTTATAAAGTGATGTGAAACATACGCCAGTTGTTTTTAAGGGAAACGTTGAACAAAGGGAATAAAGTAAGAGCTGTTGGCAACACTGCCGGAGACGAGTCATAGACTCCAGTGGTGAGAGAGACGCAGGGCAGGACGCTGGTAGCGGCTGCACCAGGCAGTCGTCAGTGATCATAAAAGTGAAGCATCAGGGAGCAGGCACGATGCATTGTATGCTACGAAGAGTGAGCGGCAGCGGAGGGAGGTAGGCCCCAGCATCCCCCGTGTGGGTCATAGGTCAGGGTACGGGGGGACTGACTGACTAGTAAGGGTTCTCAAAGGGCCGGGACCAGTCATCAAATGCGGGGATGTAACGAGTGACAAGAGTATAGATAATGGACTCACTCTAGAGGAAATATGGCAAGATATATATATAGAGGGGGATTTTTGATAACCAGAATATATAATGGGGTGTAAAAAAAAAGGGGCGGAAATGACGTGAGAGTTTGCTTTAAATGCGCGAACGCCGTAAAAAGCCAACTGAAAATTACTTGCTTGTCTTGCAGGAGAACCTGTCACATAAAAACAAACTCCCCGGATTGTTTTACAGGCAGACACAGTACACGTTGGTCTTGTACTGCAGACACGCATCTTCTCGTTGCTCTCGTAAATATTAAGTGGTAGTGTGAGGCGCACAGGGAAACGTTCTCCAAGGCGCTATGTCTCCTCTCTGGTACACCAGGTGGAAACCGGTGCTCGTGGCTCCCATCCTAGACGAAGACCTAGTACACCTGGTAGACCCTGACACAGAGGAAGAGTCCACTGTGTATACTCACGTTGAAAGCTGAGGTCATGGAACTTGCAGCACAGAAAGTGACGAGCAGGAACTGACACACAGACACGAGGACAGAAAGTGACACACAGACACGAGGACAGAAAGTGACACACAGACACGAGCATAGGAAGTGACATACTGACGCGAGCACAGAAAGTGACACACAGACGCAAGCACATAAAATGACACATACGCTTATCTAGGTATAGAAGGAGGAGGAGTAATTGGAAGCCAGGAAGTGTCAAACACAGACATATTGAGAGAGAGAGAGAGAGAGAGAGAGAGAGAGAGAGAGAGAGAGAGAGAGAGAGAGAGAGAGCCGCTCGTTCAGGTATAGAAGGAGGGGGAGAAAGTTGAGGCGAAGAAGAAACCTGTAGCACAGATGTCAGTGGAGAAAGGGACGTTGACGCTAACACAGGTATGGCAGGAGTGAGGGAGGACGCAAGTGGAGAGGGCCTGGAAACGATCCCACAGGCCTGGCCACAGACACACACAGACCCGAGGGGATGGATGGTCCGAGTCTTTACTTACCACGCGAAGGGGAAATTGCATATATGGCAAGACTGGCTTATCGCACTGGCGAAGATGCAAATTTAAGATATTGTAGAAAGTACTTGAAAGTGGCTGAAGGAGAAGGTTAACGCCGGTGTGGGGAGGGATGGTGATTCTACCGTCCACAATTGTGCAAACATCCCCCCTGGGGATGAAGCGCTGCCTGTGCGAGTACTGTGAGAACCACCACAGATCGGGGACAATGTGACGTATCCCTCAGTGCCCATCGTAAGACACTTTATTTTGTAGTGACAGACGAAGAGTCAAACATAGGCAAGGAAGAACTGCCGGAGGAGGAAATGACAGGGACTCCCCTCTTCAGAATGGTGAGGGAACTGAAAGTTCTCTGGCAGATTCAGCAGAACAGAGCATATTAACCCCCCAAGAACGATACACAGACACAAGTCATGTAACGTCCGTCCTTCATGTATGCCAACACAGAGGGACCTGAAAGGCACATAGAACAGATGATATCCCATTTTATAAGTGCCTTGCTGAACGAGTCAGGTGCAGTGTTTGCCGCCAGATGCGACGGTGCTAGAAGATTATGTGGAGGAGTTCCACTGTCTGCAGTAGTTACACGTATAACAGTTGTACTCCTGAATTAATGTTGTAGAAGCACTCGTTGTCCAGGTGGAAAACCCAAACTTGGTTATTGTAGTCATCTATGGACCACCAGACGCAAACCCTCATGAATTTACGACGTAAGAAACATAGAGTCATGTCCCCGACCCCGTGGGAAACACAGTCCCAAATACAATTGTTTTCGGAGACTTCAACCTACCACACCTTGGAGGTGGAAGGATGGAGTGAAAAACATTTTGAGCGATCGGGTCCTGAACATGAAGGAGGGTGAAAGGCTTACACGGGACAGAGTGAACTGGAACGATGTCGTTGGTATACATGGGTCGACGTGCTGTCAGTGCGTCCGGGGTAAACCATGGGAAGGCCCAGGGAGCCTGGCTGTGGAAAGGGAGCTTTGATTTCAGCGCATTACACTTGAGGTGGATGTGGGCAGATGTGGTCTTTCTTCGTTTGCTCTTGGCGCTACCTCGCTAACGCGGGAAACTGCGATTTAGTATATTTAGAATTATATATATATATATATATATATATATATATATATATATATATATATATATATATATATATATATATATATTATTTATTATTTTATAATACTTTGTCGCTTTCTCCCGCGTTTGCGAGGTAGCGCAAGGAAACAGACGAAAGAAATGGCCCAACCCCCCCCCCCCCCCCATACACATGTATATACATACGTCCACACACGCAAATATACATACCTACACAGCTTTCCATGGTTTACCCCAGACGCTTCACATGCCCTGCTTCAATCCACTGACAGCACGTCAACCCCGGTATACCACATCGCTCCAATTCACTCTATTCCTTGCCCTCCTTTCACCCTCCTGCATGTTCAGGCCCCGATCACACAAAATCTTTTTCACTCCATCTTTCCACCTCCAATTTGTTCTCCCTCTTCTCCTTGTTCCCTCCACCTCCGACACATATATCCTCTTGGTCAATCTTTCCTCACTCATCCTCTCCATGTGCCCAAACCACTTTAAAACACCCTCTTCTGCTCTCTCAACCACGCTCTTTTTATTTCCACACATCTCTCTTACCCTTACGTTACTCACTCGATCAAACCACCTCACACCACACATTGTCCTCAAACATCTCATTTCCAGCACATCCATCCTCCTGCGCACAACTCTATCCATAGCCCACGCCTCGCAACCATACAACATTGTTGGAACCACTATTCCTTCAAACATACCCATTTTTGCTTTCCGAGATAATGTTCTCGACTTCCACACATTCTTCAAGGCTCCCAGAATTTTCGCCCCCTCCCCCACCCTATGATCCACTTCCGCTTCCATGGTTCCATCCGCTGCCAGATCCACTCCCAGATATCTAAAACACTTCACTTCCTTCAGTTTTTCTCCATTCAAACTCACCTCCCAATTGACTTGACCCTCAACCCTACTGTACCTAATAACCTTGCTCTTATTCACATATATCCATCCTGGTTTGTAGGATGAATCGTATATTTGTCCTTTCCTCGGTAGGCTCCTGATGTGGGCAAGTCCGTCGATTCCGGGAGGTTCCCTCTTCTGGTCACCGGGAAACCTTCTTCTGCTATAGTCTGATTCCTTTTCATCCTCCGGGAGGCTCCTCCTCCCGGAGGGCCTCTTTTACCACGGAGTTTGTTGCAGGAGTGGCCCTAGGGGCCGCCCTGGGAACGTCGCCCGCCTATCACACTTCAGCTGTGGTGGGTCATGGGACTGTAATGTTCGCCATACCTCGATCATGTTGCCACCTGGTGGTCATAAGGGGCTACACTACACATTAGAGGTATCACAGACCGGAATAGACAGCTTAAGGCCACGATGCTGCTGTGTGATTAGTCTCAAGATAATGGAAGGTGTTGGATACAGTGGCAGCAGTCTCATTATAACATGATGAAGGATGTAAGTAGATCAAATGATTGCCTCCAGTTATCCTCTTATTGTGGGGTTTATCTTTACTTATTTCTGTATAGCCTTTATCTACAAGGATCTCTCTCAAGTCTTGGAGGTTATGGAAGTACGGGTACCGCGAGCTGAGGCGATCTTTCTCACTTAGCGAGAGTCACCACCACATTAACGGGTGTCGGGAATGACATTTGTCTCCATGTCGACAAATTCCCTCCTCCTTTTAGGACGTCAAGTGTGACGGACGGGTGTCGGAACCAGCTTTTGCCCCCCCGAGTGTCTCCCGGCACTTCGGGAAGCGACGTACAACCTTAAAAGTGGCGTCAGTAATGTGATAATAGGAGGGACTCATGGCTGGTAATGCGACATACAGTACCGGGTCCTGGCTAGACACAACACAGGGACCTCTGAAGGTTCACGTTGGTCGTGGGCCACAATACAGACTACTGGGGAAGACATGGCGTGAATACAGCAGAGTAACTGCAGGGGGCAAATGCCCACCCTGGGAGACTTCAGCAGCAGCTGGGGCCGCAAGAGAGGCGGCGTGATGCGCACCCTGGCCCACAAAGACTCCATCACCCGCTAAAGAAACCTGCCAAGGTCAAGCTTTTGTTGGGGGCGAGAAGGCTGGCCGAGGTTGCCACCTGTCGCCTTAACTGAAGCTGATACTAGGGGTGACCTTGTCCTCCTAGTACCATTTCCTGGTGCCTGGTTGCTACGCAGGTACTCCTCCCTGGGCCCTCCGCTGCCACAAATGATCCCACGCTTGGTTGAGCGCTCAGCCTACCCTCCTCCACTCCGTGACGTCTTCAGCATCATGAGCCTCCAGTATCCAGTGCTCTATCGTCTTGCTGGGATACGAGCCATCTTTCCCCCCCCCCCCCCCCACCTGGGGCCTGCAGGGCACCACTACACAACGTGGAAGGTCTGGCAGCAAGAGGTGAAGCAGCACTGCACAGGAAGGCCAGTCAGTGCTTTCACGCCCGATAACCACACACGGCCTCGGCCCACTTACACCTCCCACGAGTAGACCAAACACTTACCGTTACCTCCCCCCGCCGCTCCTTCCCTACCCGGGCAAGGTAATAATGCTCTCACATCACTAATGGTTATGCTGCTCTGATGCCAGTCACAGATTCACGTTACATGTTCCGTGTTGGTAGTAGGAAAGGTTTCAGCAGCTGTCGTTGTAAGACGCAGAGGCGCCTCACCATATAAACAGTTGCGGCGTTTCTCGTACCCATGCAGGGTCCTCTGGTTCGTACCTTCGCCACAAGTGTAGAAGCAGAGGCGTTAGAATTAGGTTGTGGTAGAAGATGGAATATTCGACCACAAGTACTGGACTACATCCCCATCGTCCTTGTACACACAAGCAACGGGGGTCTCGGTCGGTTGTGTCACCGACCAGTAGGTATAGGTGACGTTGTACGGGGACATGCATGAACCACGATGGTTATAGCGCAGTAGACGAGCTCTGCCAGAGACAGGCATATGGTTTGCATGTAATCGTTCCTCCTGTCGTGTAGCCTGGAGGCTACCATCCCCACCCTCCACAATAGTTGTGGCTGTACGTATACTGACAAAGCTGACAAAGAAATGGTCTCATTTGTTCACATCCACACTCAAACTGTCATTTTCAGTACGCCAAAAACCAGACCCCACCTATCCGCAGCCAGCCTCGCTCCCTCCACACACACACACACACACACACACACACACACACACACACACACATCATAGCATAGCGGTAGCGTTCCCAACTACCGTAGCTAGGACGCCACTTGGTAGCGTTAAGAACACAGGAGTAAACCTTTAGAGGGTATATCTCCACATGGCCCACCTCTCCATTCCCTCTTTTGGAAAATTATAAACGGGAGGGGAGGATTTCCAGCCCCCCCCCCGCTACCTCCCCATTTAGTCGCCTTCTGCGACACACAGGAAATACGTGGGAAGTAATTCTTTCTCCCCTATCCATATATATATATATATATATATATATATATATATATATATATATATATATATATATATATATATATATATATGTATATATATATATATAATGAATTCATCCCTTTGTATTTTTGCTTGAGTGTGTGTGTGTGTGTGTGGAGGTTCGTGTGTTGCCGATCTTGTTGATCAATTTATCTCTTCATCTCATGATTGTGTGTAAACATATTTATACTTGTGACGGATGGAACTATGTAGATTGTAATGTAATTTGAGTTCGACTTATATGATGAGGACTGATGTTTTGTTATGTCTGTGTATTTTTTATTTTTTTGTTATTTATGATTATTATTATTATTATTATTATTATTATTATTATTATTGTTATTATTATTATTATTGTTATTATTATTATTATTATTATTATTATTATTATTATTTCTTTCTTGCATTATATATGATCCCTAAATGCTGGATGTGAGCGAACGTCGCCTTTTGTGGTCAATTCCTCGCGCTACTGCGCTAACGCGGAAAACGGCGATCAAGTATGAAAAAGAAAGAAAATATTTATTATGATTATTATTATTATTATTATTATTATTATTATTGTTATTTGTTTTTGTTGCAATAATTGTTTATCGCTGTTTCTGTTCTTGCGGTAGTGGTTCATTTAACATTCCTAACTGTGGATTATGTTTAGTGTGATTTTCAGTTTTGATACGAGTTGAAGATTTTGATAGTTGTAAAGGCTTGGGGAAGAGAGTTAGTGCGCTGAAGTAATCACAGATAGTGCAGTTACGGCACCTCACGAATCCTAGATAACGAAGTTAGTACACCGTAGGATTTTTAGTTAATGAAGTTTGGACACCATAGGATTCTTAGTGAAGTTTAGGCAACGTAGGATCCGTGGTTAACGAAGTTCGGACACCGTAGGATCCGTGGTTAATGAAGTTAGGACGCCGTAGGATCCCTCTTTAACGAAGTTAGGACCCCGTAGGATCCCTCTTTAATGAAGTTAGGACCCCGTAGGATACACAAAGAGAGAGAGAGAGAGAGCACCTTAGGGCCCAAGACTCCTCAAAACACCTTGCCATCTGTGCCATCAGGAACAGCATGGTAGGCACGGCAGGGGAGTCCAAGAGTGCAGTGGACAGGTACCTACGAAGTGTACCAGACCAGCCGGGCTGTGTGGACCCGAGGGCTGCTCTACGGCTTGGTCGACCGACCGACGACCCAATCCAGCAGCAGCCTTGGCCCAGCTGCGGGCGTGAAGACCCCACCAGGAGGATCCTCCTCAGTTGGCGAAGTTGAGACGCCCGTGGAATCCATGATTTGTCGTGTCGCGCCAGAGCTGTCGCGCGCTCTCGTACAGGCTGCAAACACGACCGCTGTGGGTGAAGTGGGGCCGTGTCGTTGTGACCGTTATGAATATATCTTTTGTCGTGTCCCCTCCCGGTCGTTGTAGGTTCTGTAGCAGTTGTCGTGTTAAACAGATGTTGGGGGTTCAAGGGGGCGTGCTGTCGTTTTGGCTACTGTTTAGAGGTGTCGTCCTGTCGTCCCTCCAGGTCGTTGCAGCTAATGCCGTCGTGTTGACCGATGCTGTGGAGGGGAGGAGCTGATATTTTTTGGCTACAGCTGTGTCTGTCGTGTTTTTGGTGTTCCTGTTGTGGTCGCTGTTGTACTGTTCTCCCTGGCCGGGAGTGGGGTGGTGTCGGTTTTGCCAGACAGGTGTGTATGATTGCTCTGTTAATGTATTTGATGGAAATTGTAAATGCCGCATCCGCCGTTTGATTCTCAGGGGCTGGCTACAGCTCTGTTGTGCTCTCTTGATTTTTTTTTTTTTAGTTATGCCGGTTGTGTCATTTTGTTATTCTGTTATCTCCCGTTGTGACAACGGCTCGTTATCTGTTGTGTGGGTCTCCGTTGCTCGGGCATGGATCCAGTGCCCATCGCTGGCTGGCTGCCTCACGTGGTCACGTGATTGTCTCGGACTTTCTCGTGATTCTTCTAAGACTGTTGGTCACCATCGCTTGCTGGTTTGAATGTTATATATATATATATATATATATATATATATATATATATATATATATATATATATATATATATATATATATATATATCTTTCTTTCTTTTCTTTCATACTATTCGCCATTTCCCGCATTAGCGAGGTAGGGTTAAGAACAGAGGACTGGGCCTTTGAGGGAATATCCTCACCTGGCCCCCTTCTCTGTTCCTTCTTTTGGAAAATTGAAAAAAAAACGAGAGGGGAGGATTTCCAGCCACCCGCTCCCTCCCCTTTTAGTCGCCTTCTACGACACGCAGGGAATACGTGGGAAGTATTCTTTCTCCCCTATCCTCAGGGATAATATATATATATATATATATATATATATATATATATATATATATATATATATATATATATATATATATTATATATATATATTATATTATATATTATATATATAATATATATATATTATGTATATATATATATATATATATATATATATATATATATATATATATATATATATATTGGAAAGGATCACAATTTTGCGCGTGATCAAGATATTCCTATGAGTCCACGGGAGAAATAAAACACGATATGTTCCCAAGTGCACTTTCGTGTAATAATCACATCATCAGGGGGTACACAAGAGAGAAATATAAGTCAGTTGATATACATCGAAGAGACGTAGCTGGGACGCCATTTGGTAAACAAGTGATTGTCCTGAGTTCTCTCCGATCCTTGCTTGCTTATTTTATCTAAAACCACATTTCTCCTTCCTCATGAAGGCATTTCTTGGTGCAGCCCATCCCTAAGAAAGGAGACCACTCAAACCCTCTTCCAGCTATCGCCTCACTCTTCTCAACTCTGTTGTCTTCAGAGTCTTTGAAAGTCTCCCTAACCCTCGCTTTCTCAAGCACGTAGAATCGAATCCCCATTCCCCACTTTTTTTCTCACTAATATGGCTTTCGCATTGCCAGGTCATGTGCCTCACCCCTGGGGGTCCTCTTCTCTGAGGGAGTTTGGTGCAAGTTGAGTCGTGTGCCCCTGGACATCTCCAGGGCATATGACAGTGTGTGGCATGATACGTCTTGGCTGTCTGAACTTCCTTCCTTTGGTTGAGCTGTTTCCACTGTGGTCGTGCCACTGGGGTGGTCGTCGATGGATTTTCTTCCTTTTCTTCCTCTTTTCAACAACAGGGTCGTATCTTACCACCTCCTTTCTCCCTCTTCTCTCCAGAAATGATCTCTTCAGCTTAAACTCCAACCCCGCGTTACACGTTTCACCTCGCCTTCCCTTCCCTCATCTTCCTAATACTCTCCCACATGCCGCGCATATTTTCGCTCCTAATTCGGACCTGTGCAGCATTTCGGCTTGAGGAAGCAGTAACCTTGAGAAATTTAATAGTGCTGAGACGAGATTTCTCGCTACATCTCCTTTATAAGAATCATTTATTGCCCTCAGTTCGAATTTAGAATACCACAGATAACGCTGTAATACCATAAGCATGTTGGGCGTGACCTCCACCCTATCAAGCACACCCCCCCCCCACGTAATCAACATGACAAAGTCTACCTCCCCCACAGACTGGGAGTGTGGTAGAGGTACGTACCGTGGTTACTATTCTAGTGAGTGGCTGTGTCATACCTACAGGGGTTTGATTTCCCCTGTTACAGACAACTGCTTGCATGTGTGGGGTGGCTCTTCGTCCATCTCTCCGTCCGCCTCTCTGTCAGCGAGAGTGGACTCAAAAGGCGATGCTGCTGCTGCTGCTCCTCTTCGTCTGTAGGTGTTGTTTAAGCCACCGATCTCGTAGGGTGTCTGCGTGCATCCTTACCTTGATCTCGAGGCACGTGCCTGTCGATGCAGCTTCCCATAGTTTGTGCATGGAGACCAGCCACTCGAGGATTGACCGGTATGACAACAATTCCTTTCCACAAACGACGGAGCTGTGGAATTCTTTTCCATATATCGTCTTTTCCCTCTTTCTACCTTTGAGAGTTTGTGTGTGGGGGGGGGGGGGGGGTTACAAACACCTGAGAAGCTCTGGTGAAGTTATTACAGTAATTTCCACCTGCTCATCTTCTGTTCCCCCGAGATGGCCTTGTTTGCCCGTGCCATGTCGGGAAACACCGTAAAGAGAGAGAGGCCTTCGAGAACGCTTCGTTACCACCAGCAGACGGAGAAGTGGTCGGCGTCCACAAGGACCAACCATCCTGACCCAAAGGCGATGGTCAGAGTTGCAGAAGCCCCATGATAAGAGTTCCGGCATTACATGATAATGGTTATGATATATATATATATATATATATATATATATATATATATATATATATATATATATATATATATATTATCCCTGGGGATAGGGGATTAAGAATACTTCCCACGTATTCCCTGCGTGTCATAGAAGGCGACTAAAAGGGGAGGGAGCGGGGGGCTGGAAATCCTCCCCTCTCAGTTTTTTTTTTAATTTTCCAAAAGAAGGAACAGAGAATTGGGCCAGGTGAGGGTATTCCCTCAAAGGCCCAGTCCTCTGTTCTTAACGCTACCTCGCTAATGCGGGAAATGGCGAATAGTTTGAAAGAAAAGATATATATATATATATATATATATATATATATATATATATATATATATATATATATATATATATATATATATATTAATGAGAGAGAGACCCAGGAGTGTAGACTCTCCCTCCCCATGCGGTACAAATAGGTAATTACATACAGACACATTAACATAGCAGTATGTTATTAAAAGTGTTATATTATTATCACTCTGGCGGAGGGACTTCCGTGTCACCCTGGTGGTTGTGGGGGGGGGGGGGGGCAAGGTAATTTATATTACATTGAATATGTATTGTGAAGTTATATGAAATATAACCGCTTTATTTGTGAATTGTCAAGTACTTCATAGTTTGTCCAGCAATATAGGTTTTGGTGAAAACAATCTCTCTCTCTCTCTCTCTCTCTCTCTCTCTCTCTCTCTCTCTCTCTCTATATATATATATATATATATATATATATATATATATATATATATATATATATATATATATATATCTGTTTATCTATCTCAGGTTTATGATAAAGGTCCCACGAGTTTAAACTCTCCCATATGGGTATCTCAAAACTCTCTCTCTCTCTCTCTCTCTCTCTCTCTCTCTCTCTCTCTCTCTCTCTCTCTCTCTCTCTCCGGATTTAGTGAGCAGAATAATAACAACAAGAAGAGGAACAAGGCTAAAATCCCGCTAATGGACGAGCTTTAGAAAGCTCAAGAGTTTTACCCGAAAGTTTTTAGATAGTTTGGGGGTTTGTTTGGATGAGTTTGGTCATCCATGGATGAGATGGAAGTTGATGAAACATGCTTGGCTGAATTGTAATTGCTGACGACTGGGTGGTACAGGACGCGGGGTCTTGTATGTTATTATTATTGACGTAAAGGCTTCCCTACCTTTCTTCAATAATTCTCAGCCATTTTACTGTTATTGAGCATATATATATATATATATATATATATATATATATATATATATGTGTTTTTTATTATACTTCGACGCTGTCTCCCGCGTTAGCGAGGTAGCGCAAAGAAACATAAGAATGGATGGCCCAACCCACCCACATATACATACCTGTACATTTCAACGTATATATACATAGACATATACATATATACACATGTACATATTCATACATGCTGCCTTCATCCATTCTTGCCGCCACCCCGCCACACATGAAATGACACCCCCCTCCCCCCGCATGCGCCCGAGGTAGCGCTTGAAAAGACAACAAAGGCCACATTCGTTCACACTCAGTCTCTAGCTGTCATGTAATAATGCACCGAAACCACAGCTCCCTTTCCACATCCAGGCTCCTCAAAACTTTCCATGGTTTACCCCAGACGCTTCACTCGCCCTGGTTCAATCCATTGGCAGCACGTCGACCCCGATATACCACATCGTTCCAATTCACTCTGTTCCTTGCACGCCTTTCGCCCTCCTGTATGTTCAGGCCCCGATCGCTCAAAATGTTTTTTCACGCCATCCTTCCACCTGCAATTTGGTCTCCCACTTCTCGTTCCCTCCACCTCTGACACATGTATCCTCTTTGTCAATCTTTCTTCATTCATTCTCTCCATGTGACCAAACCATTTCAATACACCCTCTTATGCTCTCTCAACCACACTCTTTTTATTACCACATATTGTCCTCAAACATCTCATTTCCTTCACATCCACTCTCCTCCGCACAACCCTATCTAACGTCCATGCCTCACAACCATGTAACATTGTTGGAACCACTATTCCTTCAAACATACCCATTTTTGCTCTCCGAAATAACGTTCTCGCCTTCCACCCACTCTTCAACGCTCCCAGAACCTTTGCCCCCTCCCCCACCCTGTGACTCGCTTCTGCTTCCATGGTTCCATCCGCTGCCAAATCCTCTCCCAGATATCAGAAACACTTCACTTCCTCCGGTTTTTCTCCATTCAAACTTACCTCCCAATTGACTTGCCCCTCAACCCTACTGAACCTAATAACCTTGCTCTTATTCACATTTACTCTCAGCTTTTTTCTTTCAAACACTTCACCAAACTCACCCGAATCAGCTACCAGCGCTGTATTATCAGCGAACAACAACTGACTCACTTCCCAAGCCCTCTCATCCACTACAGACTGCATACTTTCCCCCCTCTCCAAAACTCTTGCATTCACCTCCCTAAAAACCCCGTCCATAAACAAATTAAACAACCATGGAGACATCTTACACTCCTGCCGCAAACCGACATTCGCTGGGAAACCACTCACTTTCCTCTCTTCCTACTCGTACACATGCCTTACATCCTCTATAAAAACTTCTATCAACTTACCTCCCACACGATATACCGTCACCAATATTGAGGTTATAATTCTTTGTGTATTTACTAATATTTACTAATATTTCTCGTGAACATCGAGACAAACTGGATAACTTTATTGTTGATAAAATTTGTAAACAATTCACATAAGTTTATGATACGCTTGCTGTCTGTCTTGGACAATCACTTGTTTACCAAATGGCGTCCTAGCAACGTCTCTTCGTTGTATATCAACTGACTGTTATATTTCTCTTTTGTGTCTCCCCTGATGATGTGATTATTACACGAAAGTGCAATTGGGAACTTTTCGTGTTTCATTTTCCCCGTGGACTCATAGGAATATATATATATATATATAAACTGAGGCAATCGTAAATGGAATATATCTTTCGACAATTGATGTTTTAAGTTTTTATGAGCATACGTCTTGAGAACAATTTTAAGTCCACTGTGGATTTTTATTTCGAGTAGAGGCTCCAGCCACTGTGGATGTGTTTTAAATGAGTGGCGACGTTATGGATGAGGTGCACTTGGCTCAGACGTTTGTGGTTAACTCTGGCTGAGTGTTGTGGCTGTGGTGTGCGTCATGCCAGCCATTTAAAACCGTGTGCGCCTGGCGAGGTGGTCCGCCATTAAGAGCTGGGGGTCCCAAGTGGCACCTTCCCTGGCAAGGGTATTTGCCACACATTTTGCACGTCAGGTGGGTTTTTTTTTTTTCTTTTTGTTTGAGTTGTGACTGTATTTACCTGAGTTTTTATGATTTTTTTTATGTCTTTAATTTACCGGGATTTTACTAGCCACCTGATTTGTCAGTTTTTTTGCCACATTTTTTTTTTTTCGCTGTTTGGTAGATTCATTTTTGCTTCGTCACTTTTTTTTGTACGATCCTTATTGAAGTTGGTTTTTCGTTCAGTGACTTCATTTACCACCCTTTTTGTACGTTTATCATTTTGGTTTAATTACCATTTATCACCCATTTTTATTATTTTTGGCTATTCATTTTATTTACCACATAATGTGTTCCTAAGTTAGATTACCGAGTTAGTGGCGTGTGTGTGTGTGTCACTGCGTGAGCTGGACGTGTTCTTAAAAGCGGGGTTTATCATCACAGGTCAGGTCGCTGGTGAGGATAGATGGATGGATGGGGGTAACTATAGGACTAGATGGGAGGATAGGCAAGGAGGAGAGGACGGATGAACAGGTAGATGTGAGGGAAGCCATGATGGCCACGGGTTATGGATTGGGTTGGAATGGGTGCGTGAGAATTGGATACGTGGGACGGATCGGTGTGGCTTGATGGGTACTTTAGATGAGGGGGGAATGGAGTAGGTGATGGGGTTAGGAGGTTGGCTTTGGAAGGTACGTGTGTAATTTTGGTGGGCAGGGGTGTTATAAATGGTTAGGGGCTAGTGTTGTAGGTGGGTAGGAATGACTTTAGGAAGATGGGTGTAGGTGGGTAGGAATGACTTTAGGAAGATGGGTGTAGGTGGGTAGGAATGACTGTAGGATGGTGGGTGTAGGTGGGTAGGAATGATTGTATGAAGATGGATGTAGGTGGGTAGGAATGGCTGTATGAAGATGGGTGTAGGTGGGTAGGAATGACTGTATGAAGATGGGTGTAGGTGTTTGATGTGTTGTAGATGATTGACGGAGGCTGTAGGTGGGTGTAGGAAACGGGGTGTAGGTGGCTGGTGGAGGGTATGTTAGGTGGGTGGTGGAGCACGTCACACAGTGGCTGCATCACCAGTATGTAGGACACCCTCCTGCTGCCTCCCTCCCTCCCTCCCACCCTCCCTTCCCTTTCCCTTTGCCCCCTCCTACCCCACCCCCACCTCTCTGATGTCTCTCCTCCACCCCCCCCCCAACGTGATGATGTCACGCCGGGTGGGTAGGAGAGGACTGGGGTACGCGTCCGACCACTGGTCTGCCCCCCGACGTGCACGGACCCATCATGTTATGAAGGTAGGGCACGGCTGTGGGTGACATCCTGTTGGTTGGCTACCACTGACTTCGTAGATGTCTCCACCTCCCTTTAGGTAGTGTTTTAACTAGTTAAGAAATGATGTCCTCTGCATGACCACGTCCCCTGGGTGGTGATGTCCACAGGGTCATGCACGTCCGCGACTTCGTGACGTCTTGTCCGTCACGTTTGAGGTGACGACGATGTTGTGGCTTGTTTACCTGGTGACGTCATCTTGTGATACACACGTCAGCAGTGGTTCCTGAAGTGTCTGAAGTGAATTACTGAAAGCCTGTTACGGGGTTTACGTATTTTGTGACGATGGCCATGATTGTGGTGTATTTTACTCTTGTAGATTTAAGGAAGTTTGTAGTAATTACTGAAGGAAGGTTGTAGTAATTACTGAAGGAAGTTTGTAGTAATTACTGAAGGAAGTTTGTAGTAATTACTGAAGGAAGGTTGTAGTAATTCCTGAAGGAAGGTTGTTGTGATTACTGAAGGAAGTTTGTAGTAATTACTGAAGGAAGGTTGTAGTAATTACTGAAGGTTGTAGTAATTACTGAAGGAAGGTTGTAATTACTGAAGGAAGGTTGTTGTAATTACTGAAGGAAGTTTGTAGTAATTACTGAAGGAAGGTTGTAGTAATTACTGAAGGAATGTTGTAGTAATTACTGAAGGAAGGTTGTAGTGATTACTGAAGGAAGGTTGTAGTAATTACTGAAGGAATGTTGTAGTAATTACTGAAGGAAGGTTGTAGTGATTACTGAAAGAAGGTTGTAGTGATTACTGAAGGAAAAATGATATTCATTATGAGTAATTCGTGCATTGAATATTCCTATACATCATGATATCCAGGTCCACGTACGAGGTATGGTTTCCCTTACCAACTGACGAACATGTGTGTCTGAGATTTCCCCACCCACCATCATCCCAAGCACTCCACAACCCCACCCCTTCACCACCATCACCGTACTAAGAAACACACCACTGAAATATACCGTGTGTAGTTTCCATCACCACCACCACTGAAACATACCGTGTGCTGCTACCACCACCACCACTGAAATATACCGTGTGTAGTTTCCATCACCACCACCACTGAAACATACCGTGTGCTGCTACCACCACCACCACTGAAATATACCGTGTGTAGTTTCCATCACCACCACCACTGAAACATACCGTGTGCTGCTACCACCACCACCACTGAAATATACCGTGTGCAGTTACCACCAACACCACTGAAATATACCGTGTGCAATTATCACCACCACTGAGATAACCACAGTTCCCACCACCTGTAAAACATCTCCAACAGTGACCACTCATGATACCGTTGATGCACCACCACCACCACCACCTCCTCCTCCACCACCACCACCTCCTCCTCCACCACCAAGCACCTGCCAACACGAGTGTTCACCTTGGACTTCTCTCCCTCCCCCCAGCCCGCCGCTGCCACCATCACGGCGGCAAGCAACTTTCTAAAGCCAGGCGGCGGCGGGGGAGGCCGCCCGACACACACACACACACACACACACACACACACACACACACACACACAGCAGTGTCTCTGGTAATCACAGAGCAACACAACCCCCCCCTCCCCTCCCCCCCCCCACCCTCCCTCACACTGCCTGGTCTTAATGTCGCCCCCCCCCCCTTCCCCTTCCCCTTCTCAAGAACATGATTTTCTTATATATATATATATATATATATATATATATATATATATATATATATATATATATATATGTGTGTGTGTGTGTTCATTTTTTCCTAGTTCCTTGTAGTCATTGTCTTCATGTGGTACTTCTTAATTACTAATTTATTTCTTCTTTCCTTCCTCCTGTTCATGTTTCTTTCCTTCCTTCTATTCTTGTTTTCCTTCCTTGTCCTGTTCTCTTCCCATCCTATCCAGCGATCAACCCTCTCGCCATCTCTCCTTTGTCTTCTCGTTTTCTACGGTCCTTCTCCTCAGCGTCTTTTCCCGTTCCATTTTCTGACTTCTCTTCGCTCTCCCGTTTTCTGACCTGTTTCTCCTTAGATTTTCCTGACCTCCATCCTCGTAGGTATTTCCTTTTATTGTCTTTTGGTTTATCTCATCTTCCTTCCTTCATTTCTCCCAGCGTTTACTTCTTGTGTCTTCTGGTCCATCTCTCCCTCCCTCCCTCCTTCCTCCCTCCTTTCCTCCCTCCCGTGTCGTGTGGTCCCCTCCCTCCCTCCTTTTCCATGGGACGTACCCCCTCCAGTGCTGGTGTCCTCCGTAATGAGGGGGCCGCTCTGGCTACTGTGTCCACCTCGCCATCAGGTCATGGTGGCCTCCATGTTCGTCAGCCACTTCAACCTTTTATCTACCCCCAGAGCCTCCCTCCCTCCCTCGTCTTTGAACTCTTGTACTCCCGACTTCCCATTTTTTTGGCCCTCCGGCCTCCCTCCTCCCCCTCTCCCCCTTGAACTTTGACATGGGCCTATTTGACCTCATCTCCGACCCTACCCATTTTTTTTTCTTTCTTTTCTCTTTTTTTTTTTTTTTTTTGACCTGGTCCTGTTTGACCTCATCATCTCCCGTCTTTTTCGGCCGGTCTTATTTGACCTCGTTCTCTTTTTTTTTTTTTTTCTAAACAAGTCTTTTACGAGTGAGAGTTTTCGTGCCTCCGGCCGCCTGACCTGTTTAGAGTGTGACCCGGGCCGTGTTTGCACACGCCGCCGCTGCCGCCGTATCCTGTTTCATACATGTGTCGGCCATTCCCGCGGTGCCCTTGTGTTGCCGGTATTGTCTTGCCCTGGCCGGCGGTGTTACCTTGTATTTCTTTTGTCTCTTGGTCAGTTGTTGTGTTACTTGTGTACTATTTTTGTCGTTTTTGTTTTCGGTCCACAGTGATTCTGGGAGCGTGATTTTCTTTGTCGTCTTTGTTGTCTTTGTTATGTGTGTTTCATCGCCTCATCATCGCCGTGTGTTTGCACGTCTCTCGTTCTCGTGTCTTTTTATACTACCGTCTGTGTTCGCTTGTGTTTCGTCCTCTCTTTCCCTTTGTGTTTCGTTTCTTCCAGTGTTCTCGGAGCGATCGTTCTGCCAGGGTCGGGTGTCATGTGTCGTCGTTGTGTGTCCAGGTCCTCCCCCTCGCACGACGGCCGTTACTGTCGTCTTTCTGGTCGTTTTATGTGTCGCCCAGGTGGGCAAGGTCTCTTCATTATGTATGTGGTGAGGGAGGATGGGGAAGGGTCACTCGTCTCGTATTATCTCGGCCTTGGCTTGTCTCTGTCTCGCCTCGTCTTGCTTTGGTCTCGGGTTGTCTGTCGTCGCGATGCCGCCAGACCCGCATGTCGTGGGAGGGGTCGTGCCCCACCCGCATCGTCGTGTGGTGTCGTGTCGCGTTCTTCACTGTGGTGGTTGGTGGTCTGGTCGTGTTAGGTAAGTTTCGCTGGTCGTGCCATGGTCGTGGTTGGTAGTTTAGCTGTCGTCCTTGGGTGATGGGTCGTCTTGGGTGGTGGTGAGGCGTGTCGTCTTGTCGTGTTTAGATAGTGGGCTGCTCTGGTAAATATCCACTTCTTAGAATCCGGAACTTGAGAAATGATCTAAGAGCCACATGCAATTATATATATATGTATATATATATATATATATATATATATATATATATATATATATATATATATTCATACTATTCGCCATTTCACGCGTTAGCGAGGTAGCGTTAAGAACAGAGGACTGGGCCTTTGAGGGAATATCCTCACCCGGCCCCCTTCTCTGTTCCTTCTTTTGGAAAATTAAAAAAAAAGAAAAGATGAGAGGGGAGGATTTCCAGCCCCCCCGCTCCCTTCCCTTTTAGTCGCCTTCTACGACACGTAGGGAATACATGGGAAGTATTCTTTCTCCCCTATCCCCAGGGATAATATATATATATATATATATATATATATATATATATATATATATATATATATATATATATATATATATATATAGATGTGGGGCGTGGGCTATGGATAGAGTTGTGCGCAGGAGGATGGATGTGCTGGAAATGAGATGTTTGAGGATAATGTGTGGTGTGAGGTGGTTTGATCGAGTAAGTAACGTAAGGGTAAGAGAGATGTGTGGAAATAAAAAGAGCGTGGTTGAGAGAGCAGAAGAGGGTGTTTTGAAATGGTTTGGGCACATGGAGAGAATGAGTGAGGAAAGATTGACCAAGAGGATATATGTGTCGGAGGTGGAGGGAACGAGGAGAAGAGGGAGACCAAATTGGAGGTGGAAAGATGGAGTGAAAAGGATTTTGTGTGATCGGGGCCTGAACATGCAGGAGGGTGAAAGGAGGGCAAGGAATAGAGTGAATTGGAGCGATGTGGTATACAGGGGTTGACGTGCTGTCAGTGGATTGAATCAAGGCATGTGAAGCGTCTGGGGTAAACCATGGAAAGCTGTGTAGGTATGTATATTTGCGTGTGTGGACGTATGTATATACATGTGTATGGGGGTGGGTTGGGCCATTTCTTTCGTCTGTTTCCTTGCGCTACCTCGCAAACGCGGGAGACAGCGACAAAGTATAAAAAAAAAAAAAAAAAAATATATATATTTCTTTTTCATACATATTCGACATTTACCACATTTGCGACGTATCGTTGAGAACAGAGGACTGAGCCTTAGAGGGAATATCCTCACTTGGCCCCCTTCTCTGTTCTTTTTTTTTGGGGGGGGAGGGGGGGAGAAGTAAAAACGAGAGGGGAGGATTTCCAGCCACCCGATCCCTCCCCTTTTAGTCGCCTTTTACGACACGCAGGGAATACGTGGGAAGTATTCTTTCTCCCTTATCCCCAGTGAAGTCGTCCAAGCCTGTATGTCGAAGGGCCAGGTGGTCGTGGAAGACCCCAGTACCTGCTGGTCGTGTCGTGCAATCCTCCCCACCATGTCTTGTGTCGTCGGGTCCCGTCGTTGACCGGAGTGTGTGTGTGTGGGGGATGGTATGGGGGTTGCGTGCACGACGAGGCGACGACCCGTGTCGTCTTGGTGAAGGTAATGGGGGTTGTCGTGGCTGGCAGTACAGAATGACATGTTGATATTAACGTTCATGCTGGTCATTCACCTCTCCCCTTCCACCACCCTCATTCCCCACAATTTTTTCTAGCCCCCCATGCACTCCTCCCCATACCCCCCCTCCCAGTGAGGTCATTAATGAACAAATTAATTTTCATTTCGTTAAACGGAGTCAGTGTTGACGCCATTCTGTCCACGTTGAGCACGGACGCCTAGCGAGCCCTTGGCCTCGCGTGACCTCTGGGTATGATAAGCTTTGACCTCTGACCTGACCCTCTGAAGGGTCGAATCGCTTGCTCAGCCCCATCATACCTGTCGTTCTCGTCATGGGTCAAAGGGGTCGTAAAGGGAGGGTCGTCGTACCGTCGTGGTTGTGGATCCTCGTCTTGTAAGGTAAGTCACGTGATGCCACATGGTTTTGTGTCAGGGGTCATTAGAGACTGTCGCTCGTCCGGAAGGGAACGATCGTTACATTGCTGTCATGTGGTACACTTGAGTGGTTGTGGAGGGAGGAGTGATTGAAGAAATGATTGGGTGGTAGTTAATGAGTGGAGTATTGCATGAATGTGGTACTTCCTCCTCGTAAATGTACAAATTGGTAGTTACACACACACACACACACACACACACACACACACACACTTACGTGGTGGTAAGTTTAGCGTTACTGACCACGAGTCAGCGCGGCGGAGTCTTGAGCGTAGAAGTCGGCCCATACCCAACCCGGGTGTTCATCCTCCCCACATGGCTGATCAGTAAATGGACACCTGGATCAGGCTGGAGTGTGTGTGTGTGTGTGTGTTTAGGTGTATGTATGTGTGTGTGTGTGTGTGTATGTGTGTGTGTGTGTGTGTGTGTGTGTGTGTGTGCGCGCACATAGGAGTACACATTTGGTACATGTATACAAGGTTAACAGACGGGTGTAAAACTCCCCCTATAACACGCAGAGAGAGAGAGAGAGAGAGAGAGAGAGAGAGAGAGAGAGAGAGAGAGAGAGAGAGAGAGAGAGAGAGAGGAACACTGTTGCCAGAACTACGGGACGCCAACGTACAGCAGTATTGCCAGGCGTGCAGGCAGGTATAGTTTAGTTTCCCTCCTCTTTAAAAAGCCGCTAAACTGACGTCATATTACAATAGGCAAGAGCTATATTGGTAGCGGTAACTACAGCGGTACTAGCGCATCACACACACACACACACACACACTACCGCTATTGTTAGCGCGCGTCAGCATGGACCCTAAATTAGCGTACGGTTTTGAGTTGCTATTTTCAGCGTCGGAATCAAAGTCATTTACATGTCTGGATAATGTAGATGATGTCCTCTTGTTATTCATCATTTATTATTGATTGGTTTATTTTATTGATAGTTGCTATATACACCTGATGTAATGATGCCTGTATTGGCTTGCCCCTCTCCCACCAGTCCCCATTGTGGGTGTCACACACACACACACACACACACACGCACACACACACACACACACACACACACACACACACATACACACAGACAATATTGACGCGTTTTTCGAAGACTTTCTGCGAAACGTGTCTTAAATGAGGCACCATGGAGAAAAACACAGATGGAGTAGTGAGCGAGAGAGTGAGTGAGTGAGCGAGTGAGTGAGTGAGTGAGTGAGGGAGTGGAGAGGTTATATATGTAGATCTGTCACATTCCCCGACGTAACTGCTGGTCTCACGGAGTTATGATAGTTATTACCAGATGTTCCACCAAGTAGTTATACGAGTTAGTTTAAGTCAACGATGGGTATGTTGAACACATTAATTAGATTTTCATGAAAACCCGGGCATATTATGTGTTGAGTACTTGTGTGTGTGTGTGTGTGTGTGTGTGTGTGTGTGTGTGTGTGTGTGTGTGTCTGTGTCTCGTGTGTGTAATTATTCACTGTTACCTTTTTTGTTTTGCTTTAATTACTTTATTTAACATTCATATCGCAAGTTTATCTTCGTTGTAATCATTTCTTTCCTACCGGTTTTATGATGTAGGGTTAAGCTTCGATTTACTTTTCTTTGAGTTGGCGTCCGTCAATTGTAATTGCCGTCGTTGACGAGGATTATGTACACACGCTAGTGTACAGTGTTGTTGCTGAACATTGGTTCTGGTATGTACATGGGGCAGAACACGTTCTGGCAGTGGTACGGCCTTGATGAACATTGGTTCTGGTGTGTACATGGGGCAGAACACGTTCTGGCAGTGGTACGGCCTTGATGAACATTGGTTCTGGTGTGTACATGGGGCAGAACACGTTCTGGCAGTGGTAAGGCCTTGATGAACATTGGTTCTGGTGTGTACATCGGGCAGAACACGTTCTGGCAGTGGTAAGGCCTTGATGAACATTGGTTCTGGTGTGTACATGGGGCAGAACACGTTCTGGCAGTGGTAAGACCTTGATGAACATTGGTTCTGGTGTGTACATGGGGCAGAACACGTTCTGGCAGTGGTAAACCTTGATGAACATTGGTTCTGGTATGTACATGGGGCAGAACACGTTCTGGCAGTGGTAAGACCTTGATGAACATTGGTTCTGGTGTGTACATTGGGCAGAACACGTTCTGGCAGTGGTAAACCTTGATGAACATTGGTTCTGGTATGTACATGGGGCAAAACACGTTCTGGCAGTGGTAAGGTCTTGATGAACATTGGTTCTGGTGTGTACATGGGGCAGAACACGTTCTGGCAGTGGTAAGGCCTTGATGAACATTGGTTCTGGTGTGTACATGGGGCAGAACACGTTCTGGCAGTGGTAAGGCCTTGATGAACATTGGTTCTGGTGTGTACATGGGGCAGAACACGTTCTGGCAGTGGTAAGGCCTTGATGAACATTGGTTCTGGTGTGTACATGGGGCAGAACACGTTCTGGCAGTGGTAAGGCCTTGATGAACATTGGTTCTGGTGTGTACATGGGGCAGAACACGTTGTGGCAGTAGTAAGGCCTTGATGAACATTGGTTCTGGTGTGTACATGGGGCAGAACACGTCTGGTAATGGTAATGCGCTGACCTGCCCACCAAGGCCAGCACCTTGGGTCGAGTTCGGTGTGTGTGTGTGTGTTAGATCCCTCATGATTCTGGGATGCAATATGACCATGAGATGTAATGCACCTAGTGTCATGAACACGCTCCTGTAACGAGGCTGCCTGCTGTAACGAGGCGACTGCCTCTGTTAATTAGGTTGTCTGCTTCTGTAACGAGGCTACCTGCTTCTGTAAGAGCCTTCCTCTTTCTCTTAACAAGACCACGTTCTCCTGTAACGAGGCTACCTGCTTCTGTATTAAGGTTTGCCTGCTGCTGTAACGAGGCGATTGCCTCCGTATTAAGGTTGCCTGCTACCGTAACGAGGCTACCTGCTGCCGCAACGAGTCTACCAGCTTTTCCGACCATACTGTCACTTCGTCACGTCTTGAACAACTCGCGCCTGATGGTGGAAACGGAACGCGAGTCGTATGCCGGTACACTGTGGGGCTCCCTTGATGACCGACACATCTTGTGCTGGTGGCCTGAAACTAGACGGATGTGTGTGTGTGTGTGTGTGTGTGTGTGTGTGGTAGACGTGATGAGGTATTGTCACTGAATTGGTATTGGTGTGGTAGTTAATAATGAGGTGGTAGGTGCTTCTTCAGGCGTTCCTAAGTGAGATGTGTTAAGTGCCATGGTAGGTCGTTATATAAGGAACTGCTCATAATGTCATTTCGAGCATTGTTAAGACCTGTGTTCGCCTTCCAGTCACAGTGTTGGGGACGGTGTTGGTGATGTTGGGGACGGTGTTGGTGATGTTGGGGACGGTGTTGGTGATGGTAGGGACGGTGTTGGTGATGTTGGGGACGGTGTTGGTGATGGTAGGGACGGTGTTGGTGATGTTAGGGACTGTGTTGGTGATGTTGGGGACGGTGTTGGTGATGGTAGGGACGGTGTTGGTGATGTTGGGGACGGTGTTGGTGATGGTAGGGACGGTGTTGATGATGTTGGGGACGGTGTTGGTGATGTTGGGGACGGTGTTGGTGATGTTGGGGACGGTGTTGGTGATGGTAGGGACGGTGTTGGTGATGTTGGGGACGGTGTTGGTGATGGTAGGGACGGTGTTGGTGATGGTAGGGACGGTGTTGGTGATGTTGGGGACGGTGTTGGTGATGTTGGGGACGGTGTTGGTGATGGTAGGGACGGTGTTGGTGATGTTGGGGACGGTGTTGGTGATGGAAGGGACGGTGTTGGTGATGTTGGGGACGGTGTTGGTGATGGTAGGGACGGTGTTGGTGATGTTGGGGACGGTGTTGGTGATGTTGGGGACGGTGTTGGTGATGTTTTTGGGGTGTGGTGGTGGTGGTGGTTGGTGGTAATTGCAGAGGTCACGAACCTGGTTCCCTGATCAGTGTTGGAGGGTTTGTTGTGTTGGTGTCAGTGTGGTGTAAGAGGAGCGAGACGCAACTGTTGGTGGAGAACTGAATTTCGTGAACTGACGTAGAAAAGGAATTTGATATTATGTATGGAGATGATTTTGTGGTGTCGTAGGTTCAGGGTTAAACACTTATGAAGTATTAAAAGGGAAAGGAACATGTGACGTGTGGTTATTGGCCCCCGCGGGGTCGCTACGGTTCGGGGCGAATGAGGGTGGTACAGGTGTGAGAGCTGATGATGGTGCAGGTGTGTGAGGCGAGGCGCTACAGCCGTACCCACGTCCGCCACCGAGGGATCAGGTGAAGGGACACGGCATAAGCAACTAGGTGTGCCTCCGTTAACTGTGGAGGGGTCGGTCGTGGAAGCTGGCCGGGCAGTTAGAAGGTATGGTAAGTTATGTGTGTGTGTGTGTGTGTCTGTGTTTTTGAGGTCGAGGAGGGGAAGGGAGGTGATCACTGTGTAGTAAGGGAGGGGGGGGGGGGACAATAACACCCCTTTCCTCCCTTACCCTCAGTAAGTGGTCACCATGGTAACCGTACGGCGGCGGCGGCCTCCTCCGTGTGCTGGTGCCTCCGATACACACTCTACGGGGGGTCGTCCGTGGCTGCCGCCGCTGCCTCCCTCACTTACTTACCTCCTCCCTCCCTCCTCCTGCCTAGCGGCTGCCAGGGGCTTGGCGGCCGCGCGCACACACACACACACACACACACACACACACACACACACACACACACACACAGCAACACCGTCCCTGTCATATAGGCATTCGATCCACATGCCTTGCTCTCTCTCATTCACATCTTTCCACGAAGCTTTGGCCACACCATCGCTGTCTCGTATCCTCTGCCATCAAGCTTTCCTCACCAGCGGCTGTTGATCAAGCTTTGTCATTTCTTACGTTCCCTAGCTTTACAGCTTTTGATCAAGCTACTTCCTCGCAGCTATCGAGCAGGCTTTTAGGTCCCTAATTGTCTCATCTATGTTGCCGATTAAGCTGCCTCTTAACAGCTTTGATCAAGCTTTAAACTTTAACGTCTCTTATATTCCGCTTAAACTGATTCCCCGCAGTTTTTGACCCGCTATAGAGCTTAACGTCTCGTATATCCTGCCGGTAAGCTGCTTCCCCACAGCTGTCGATCAAGCTGTAAAGCTTAACGTCTCGTATTTTTAGCCGATTAAGCTGGCTACTCGCACTTTTCGATAAAGCTTTACGACCTATAAGTGTGGTATCTAGCGCCCCGTTTCATAGAAGTGTGTGTGTGTGTGTGTGTGTATGTGTGTTGTGTGTGTGTGTGTGTGTGTGTGTGTGTCCGGGGTCACTCATCCTACTCCAGCGTCTCCGGCTCTTCCTATTAGCCGGTTTCTCGGCGTTTTCTCCTTTTGGTTTCTCCTGGCTCTCTTGCTCTTTTGGAGCCTCCTCGTGGTTTCTCCTTATTGGATCTCTCTCTCTCTCTCTCTCTCTCTCTCTCTCTCTCTCTCTCTCTCTCGTGTTCAGTGTTGTTAGCTGGTCTTGGACGAGGTCCTGGTGCCGCGCCTCGTACATGTCTGTATCGTTGGGTCGTGAACCTGCCGTGTGTGTGTGTGTGTGTGTGTGTGTGTGTGTGTGCGTGTGTGTGTGTTCGAACTTATGATTGTGTATATACGACATATGTGACAGGTGTATATATGATATATATGACTGGTGTATATACAGTGTATGTGACTGGTTGTATATACAATATATGTGACTGGTGTGTATATACAGTATATGTGGCTGGTGTATATACAATATATGTGGCTGGTGTATATACAATATATGTGACTGGTGTATATACAATATATGTGACTGGTGCACACTCATACAATTTATGTAACTGTTGTACGTACAACAGATGTGACTGGTATATATACAATATATGTGATTGGTGTACATACAGTATATATTGACTGGTGTACATACATGTGACTAGTGTACATACAATATATGTGACTGGATTAAAAGAAAAAGACAATATTGTTTTTCATGTATAAACTAAGGGAAACCTTTTCTTTCTTTCCAGGTGAGTCCAGCTGGTGGGTGAGGGAGGTGAGAATGGCTGGGTGTAACACGATCCAGAAGTGCGTCCAGAAGGTTGGGAGGTAACGAAGGTAGGTTAGGTGGGCGGGGAGGAGAGCTGGGGAGAAGAGAGGCGAGTGAAGGAATCCGGTAAGCAGCGAGAGAACATGTGAGTGAGATTTTTACATGTGTGAAGGAAGGTTATGAAAGAAACTGGGAAGTGTGTTATGGTGGAAAGGTTGAGCATGACGTCAGGCATGATCATGGGTGAATGAAGATTGTGAATGAACTAGGTAAGAGTGCATAGAGGAAGACTGTGAATGAAGCCGAGAGTTGTGAATGAACTAGGTAAGAGTGTATAGAGGAAGACTGTGAATGAAGCCGAGAGTTGTGAATGAACTAGGTAAGAGTGTATAGAGGAAGACTGTGAATGAAGCTGAGAGTTGTGAATGAGCTAGGTAAGAGTGTATAGAGGAAGACTGTGAATGAAGCTGAGAGTTGTGAATGAGCTAGGTAAGAGTGTATGAAGGAAGCTGAAAGTTGTGAATGAGCTAGGCAAGAGTGTACGGAGGGAGATTGTGAATGAAGCTGAGAGTTGTGAATGAACTAGGTAAGAGTGATTGAAGGAAGCTGAAAGTTGTGAATGAGCTAGGCAAGAGTGTATGGAGGAAGACTTTGAATGGAGCTGAAAGTTGTGAATGAACTAGGCAAGAGTGTGTGGAGGAAGACTGTGAATGAAGCTGAGAGTTGTGAATGAACTCGGCACGGATGTATGGGGGAGATTGTGAATGAAGCAGGGAAGTCCTTTAAAGGGAAACGTTATATCATAACTGCGTTGTTTTTTTTAAGAACGCCGCCTAACATTGTTTTCATATACCCTCCACAACATTGTTTACACTTGTATTTCACAACACTTTTACAGATAGCTTGATTAATTTTTTTTAGATGTTCCTCCACAACATTGTTTGCTGATGACCTTCACAACGTTGTTTACATATGTCCTTCACAACATTGTTTACTGATATGTTTCACAACACTTTTACAGATACCTTCCTCAAAATTTTTAGATGTCCGTCACAACTTTGGTGACTGGTATCTTCTACAACTTTGTTTACAGACGCCCTTCATTACATTGTGTACAGGTGTCATTCATAAACATTGTTTACAGATGTCCTTCACAACATTGTTTACAGATGCTTCACAACATGTTCACAGATGCTTCACAACATGTTCACAGATGTCCTTCACAACATTGTTAACATATGACCTTCACAACATTGTTTACAGACGTCCTTCACAACATTATTTACAGATATCTTTCTCAACATTGTTTACAGATGACCTTTACAACATTTTACGGACGTCCTTCACAACATTTGTTACAAATATCTTTCACAACATAGTTTACTGATGGCCTTCACAACTATTGTTTACAGATGACCTTCACAACACTCTAAGAGAACCTTCACCAACTTCTGTACATTTCTCATTTGGTGTTGTGTGACGTAAGGAAGTGCTAAGTTAAAATGCTGAATATATCAAAGTAAAGAAAAAAAAATATTCGCATTCTAATTCCGAGAAAAAATGCCGCATCTAGTTATTTAAGAAACCTGATGTTAAAAATGGTATCAGCAGTTCAGTTAATTATTCATAACATTCAATGATAAGTTTGATTGCAGAACAAGCAGTTAAGGAAGGTGGGAGTGTCTGGGTATGCGTATATAGTGAAGAATTATCTGGCTTTGTATATATAGTGAGGATGGATTATCTGGGTGGGTATATATAGTGAAGATGGATTATGTGGGTGAGTATATATAGTGAAGATTGATTATCTGGGTGGGTATATATATAGTGAAGATGGATTATCTGTGTGGGTATATATAGTGAAGATGGATTATCTAGGTGGGTATATATAGTGAAGATGGATTATCAGGGGGGATATATACAATGAAGATGGATTATGTGGGTGTGCATATATAGCGAATTCGGATCATCTGGATGTACATAGTTACTGAAAGATGGGTTATAAGGGTATGCATATAGTGAAGATGGATTATCAAGGTATGCGTAGATAATTGCAGTTAACCCGAGATTGTCAGTGGAGACAGTCACTCATATCGAAATAAGTATCTTCATCATCATCATCCCGTTTCCCCAGGTATTGCCTAGTGTTGGGGGCACACTGAGAGAGACCCCCTCAACTATATTTTTTTCCTAATGGCCACCAAAAAGAACTGAACATTGGCTGCGCCACACGAGAGCTTCCACGCGTAGCGTCACATAACCGTGTATACCGGAGCTTTATTTGGCTAGATGCTTTTGAGGGACGTGACAGAGGTATGGGGTGAGTTGATGGCAGCAGGTTCTTGACACCGCCAGCGTTGCGATACACTGTGCAGTGAAGTCCTGATGTTGTAACCTTCAGGAGGGAGTGATGAAGTTGTTGGTTCCTGTACCTTAGGTTGAGGGAGGCCACCGTCGCTGGAGGTTAATGCCCTGGCAAGTCTCGGAACATTGTGATCCTCTTCAGCGAATAGGAGCAATAACGTGAACCCTGTTACTGCTGAGGAGAAGTATGAACCTGTTACTGCGGAGGAGAAGTATTATGAATCTTCTCAAGACCTGGGAGAAATATCGTGGATTGTCTGGGAATAGTGGAAGCATCTCGAACCCCGTCAGTACCTGGGAGTATCTTTAGACCTTGTCAGTACCTGGGAGAAGTATCTTGGACCTTGTCAGTACCTGGGAGAAGTATCTCGGACCTTGTCAATACCTGGGAGAAGTATCTTAAACCTTGTCAGTACCTGGGAGAAGTATCTTAAACCCTATCAGTACCTGGGAGAAGTATCTCGGACCTCGTCAATACCTGGGAGAAGTATCTTAAACCCTATCAGTACCTGGGATAAGTATCTTGGACCTTGTCAGTACCTGTGAGTGCGGTACACGGAGTCCTGTCGTGCACTGTGTCCTGCTATGTGGTGTTGAGGTGGGAGGCAGGCGTGGTACGGGCCAGCAGCCATCAGGCCATAGTGTGTGTGGTTCCATGCCTTCCTAGAGGAGATGGTGCGTGTGGAAGACCTTCTTCTTAACCTTTCCTTCGGTCCGCATAGACCCTGGTCCTCCTCCCACCCATTAGGCCATCCAAGACCAAACTACTTCTGCTTTCTCTCTCACCCCCCTTGGACACCCCCCACCCACACCCCCCCTCGTTTGGTGAGAAGTGATGAACCCTCACCCCGACTTCAGGCTAGAGATTGTTAGCGTCCCCCCAACTCTACAGGAACTACCGAAAGAAAACGGGAGGGAAGTGTTTCCCCAAACCATCATCTGCTGACGGGACTTCTTGGTAGGAGAACCCTCCATCCTCTGGAGGAGACGGTGTTCCCAGGTCACCTGACCTCCTCCAGTCGTGAGTGTGCGACACACTATACATTTCACTGTGTCTGCAGAACAACCGGACTGTAAACATTATGGACCTCGTATTGCGAATTTGTTCCAAGATTTGTACGGTCCTTCATCGCAGGGGCTTCAACCGTTAACGAATCCTTGATAAAGCAGCCATGGCTTGTAGGAGCTTCTGGTGTAGCAGCCATGGCTTGTAGGAGGTCTTGGTGTAGCAGCCATGGCTTGTAGGAGCTTCTGGTGTAGCAGCCATGGCTTGGAGGTCTTGGTGTAGCAGCCATGGCTTGTAGGAGGTCTTGGTGTTGCAGCCATGGCTTGTAGGAGCTCCTGGTGTAGCAGCCATGGCTTGGAGGAGGTCTTGGTGTTGCAGCCACGGCTTGTATGAGGTCTTCGTGTAGCAGCCATGGCTTGTAGGTCTTTCTTCAGCAGCCAAGGCTTGTAGGAGCCCTTGCTGGAGCAGCCATGGCTTGTGGGAGCTCTACCATGTCTTGTTAGCTGCCTCTTTTGGTAGGGTTGGCTGTTCCATGAGGTCACACCAGAAGGTAAGATGTGTGTAGGGTGGGAGAGAAGGTCCTCCTGCATGCACCAGACGGTTCTTATACAGAGGGATTCCTCCTGGCCCCGAGAGAGAGAGAGAGAGAGAGAGAGAGAGAGAGAGAGAGAGAGAGAGAGAGAGAGAGAGAGTTTGCTCCCGTGAGAGATATCCTATAGGTTATGTCACAGAGAGACCACACAGTTTATGCCCACAGAGATTTCGCACCCCCACTCCCCAGAGAAAGACCCCCAGAGGTTGCGTTTCCTCCCCAGAGAGATAGACGCCAGAGGTTGGAGGCGCTGTATGAGGTTGGCCAGTACCCCCGGCGACAGTTATTGGCGGCGGGTGACGCCTCCCAAGAGTGTGACGCGGTGACCTTATACGACCTGGGCAATATAGCAGTGTCTCGCTCGCTTCGTCACGTGAGAGAGAGAGAGAGAGAGAGAGAGAGAGAGAGAGAGTTGAGACGCAGTCGAGGAATACCCTCTGCCGAGGGAGTCGAAGAAATTGTATTTTACTGCTGTACGTATGTGATCTGTCCCTCGAATACTGGCGATAGAGTTCATGAGGAATAGATATATAGATAGATAGATGTTATCTTTAGATATTTTAGGTATACAGTTTCCAATTATTCTATACTTATGGTAATCTATATACCCAGCGTCAGCTAGCATAAGGACCTGGCAGAACAGCCGGGTGCGGTGTGAGATGCAGGATGTGTGGATATGCCTGAAATGCGAACGTAAAAACCGTTGGCCTGACGCCCACGACCCCAGCTTACACCTGTTGCAGGAGGAGAGGAACCTCCTGCAGGTACCTCCTGATTCCCCTTCCCAGGCAGGTAGGACGCAACGGCCGGTATAAACTTCGTACCAGGAGTTGGGCGAAAGTCGCTCGCGATCACCTCCCCCCTCAGATTTAGCCAGCTTTACCTTTGTCTGTATTGGAAAGCTTTAGCTGGAAGGAGGGAGGGGGAGGAGGTTGCACCTCAGCGTGGTTGGAAGGTTTTCTTAATGCCGTTTTGGTTCATGTTTGCGATGGCTAGTTCTCCCGTTGATGGGAGGGACATTATGGGGGCGGAGGAGCGTGCTGTCTCCCAGCATTGATGGGTTGGTGGCCACCAATGATGGGGCATGTTGAGGAGGGCGGTCTCTCCCAGCGTTGATGGGTAGGTTGATGGACTGCTCCACCAACCATTGATGGGGCATGGCGGGGAGTATGTGTGTGCGTGTGCCAGGATCTGTCACAGGCAGAGCACAAGTGTGGAGGAAATGTGAACGACTGCAGACAGTGAGCACAGACGACGGACGTGTTGCACGACCTACACTCGGCAAATCGCCGAAAGCGTTCCTCCTACCTTGGTACCTTATAAGCACGAGAGACTGGCGGGAGGATTCTGTAAGATGCGACCACGAAAATCGAAAGAATGCGTTGTACTCGGGGTGGGAGAGAGAGAGAGAGAGAGAGAGAGAGAGAGAGAGAGAGAGAGAGAGAGAGAGAGAGAGAGAGAGAGAGAGAGAACGCCCCAAACATCCGGAGCTCAGAACTAACACCCCGCCTGTAAAACACTGGACGCACTGTGGGCTGTACCGTGGAGAAGTGAGCACGTCGTGGACTACACCCGCCAGGATGCGGTGTTGACGTAGGCCTACGGGGTCGTGGCCACCATCACGCTGGCAGAGCAGAGGTGCGACATCATGGTCTGCGGTCGGTTGTGTGTGGGTGAAGGACCAACGTGCTCAGCAGATGGGGCACGGTGGGGGTAGTGAGGTGGCTGGCGAGTCATTGTGGTAGTGGCTAGTTACGTGGTTAGTAGGGCGTGGTAATTGAGGTCGTAACCTCGTTAAGGGGTGCTGATGCTCCCACACAAATTAACCCATCTGTCCCTCAGGGTTGTACCGTCGTATACACAGGGTATTGTAGAGGTATTGTTGGTGGACAGCGGAGCAGTTAGTGAGGGAAGGGAGAGAGAGATAGTGGTCGTACTGGACCATATTGGAGAGAGAACCACTTCTCTCACCCTCCACCATCAGGGCTGTGGTCTTTTCTTTCATACTATTCGCCATTTCCCGCGTTAGCGAGGTAGCGTTAAGAACAGAGGACTGGGCCTTTGAGGGAATATCCTCACCTGGCACCCTTCTCTGTTCCCTTCTTTTGGAAAAAAAAAAAAAAACGAGAGGGGAGGATCCCCCCCCCTCCGCTCCCTTCCCTTTTAGTCGCCTTCTACGACACGCAGGGAATACGTGGGAAGTATTCTTTCTCCCCTATCCCCAGGGATGATATATATATATATATATATATATATATATATATATATATATATATATATATATATATATATATATACATTGTTGAGGACTAGAGTGGAGTGTTGATGAGTGATGTTGATTCATGTGCACCAGGGATTGCCAACCCTTTACTGGCAGTAATGGGTACTTTGTTAGAAATTGTGATGATGGGTTATTACAGTACGTATAGATGAGAGAGGCAGTAATGGACTCGTTAGCGTTGATAGAGATGGTTACTTAGATACGGATAACAGCAGCAGCAGTAGTAGACCCAACCGAGAGTTGATAGCGGGAATGATAGCACTGAAAATTGGGGCGATATTGGGTCTCCCCCCCTAATAATTAAGCCGTGGTAATTCAGCCTTGTGATGACGATGATTAATAGAATGACAGGAGAATAATCACGAACGATTATGATGACGATGATGATGATGGTAGGAAGAAAGACGATAATTTAGCTTTCTGATGAAAGGGGATGTACCCAGGGGTTGATAGGCGTGGATAACACACACACTCGAGGGTGTGGGAGGCCTAAGGAAGGGTGAGGAGGAAGTGTGAGGTGAATGGTGACCTTCCATGGGGATGAGGTCCTCACTGTGGCCAGAGGGCCAGACCGACCCGCACCTCTAAACCCCCTCTTGCCTGACGCTCCCTGATCCCCTGTCTGACGAACCGAGTAACGCAGGACAGCCTGAATTAAGGGTAACGTAGAAGTCTACCGTGGGAGTAACGCAGGACAGCCTGAATTAAGGGTAACGTAGAAGTCTACCGTGGGAGTAACGCAGGACAACCTGAATTAAGGGTAACGTAGAAGTCTACCGTGGGAGTAACGCAGGACAGCCGGAATTAAGGGTAACGTAGAAGTCTACCGTGGGAGCAACGCAGGACAGTCAACTTTGGGGTTAACGCAGGACAGTAAATGATCGGGTAACGCAGGACAGTTGACGGTGAGGGTAACGGAGGACAGTCAACGGTGGGGTAATCTAGGACAGTCATGGATGGGGATACCGTAGGACACTCAGCGACCAGAAGTAACGCAGGAGGATGGGGGTACCGGCAGGACAGTTGTCGGTAACGGTTGGGAAGGCAAGACTGCAGAGGTGACGGGAGAGAAAAAGCAATGCTGGAAAATCAACGGTAGAGGAAGGTAATCAACGGTCGACGAATGTAATCAACGGTAAATGAAGGTAATCATCGGTAAATGAAGGTAATCAACGGCAGAGGAAGGTAATCATCGGTAAATGAAGGTAATCAACGGCAGAGGAAGGTAATCAACAGTCGACGAATGTAATCAATGGTAGAGGAAGGTAATCAACGGTAAATGAAATAATCAACGGTAAATGAAGGTAATCAACGGCAGAGGAATGTAATCAACGGTAGAGGAAGGTAATCAACGGTAGAGGAAGGTAATTAACGGTAGAGGAAGGTAATCAATGGTAGAGGAAGGTAATCAACGGTAGAGGAATGTAATCAACGGTAGAGGAAGGTAATCAACGGTAGAGGAAGGTAATCAACGGTAGAGGAAGGTAATCAACGGTAGAGGAAGGTAATCAACGGTAGAGGAAGGTAATCAACGGTAGAGGAAGGTAATCAACGGTAGAGGAAGGTAATCAACGGTAGAGGAAGGTAATCAACGGTAGAGGAAGGCAATCAACGGCAGAGGAAGGTAATCCACGGCAGAGGTAATCAACGGTCGACGAATGTAATCAACGGTACAGGAAGGTAATCAAGGGTACAGGAAGGTAATCAACGGTCGAGGAAGGCAAGGAGTGACAGTGCACGGTGAGGGTAGCGCCATCATGTCTGTATCTCTCCCGTTGATATCACATATACTTAACCAGAGCCTGGAACCCTGGCTCTGTGAAGTCGTGTGTCAGGTTTGCTGTGTGTGTGTGTGTGTGTGTGTGTGTGTGTGTGTGTGGCGGGAGGGCGAGAATATACTGCTGACTCTGCCTGCCGCTCCTGAGGACACGACCAGGTTACAGTAAGTTCCTGTGCTCGCTCGGACACCCCCTCGCGAGGTCGGGAAGTTCCCATCACCGGGCTTTGGGTAGACGGTGTTGTATTCTGACCCTCATTAATGAGATGATTCTGTATGTTGTCTGTGTGATGAGAAAAGCAGGTCGCGTGGCGCCACACATCCATCCTCAGACCTGCGGGTCTTTCCTGTTACTACCTTGGGTCATCTAATGTTCGTGGGATTCGAATCTTTTGTCTTCGGGTTGAGATCATGACGACACCACGCGTTTGAATCCTTCCCCCACCCCGGCCCAGCCCGGCCAACGCTCCCGAGATGAGTTTTCGACCTTCAGATTTAGTAAAATGTTAACAGGTTATTAATAATCCCTGTGAGGTGTGTCAGTTTACTGGTTCCCAGGTCTTGTATGAGAGAGAGAGAGAGAGAGAGAGAGAGAGAGAGAGAGAGAGAGAGAGAGAGTCTTGTCTTGCATGTATGTGGTGGGCCAGACCCGCAGTCCTCCTCCTTGGTTTAACATTCCAGTCACTAACTGTGTATTGCATGTTGATTAGACTTGCCAGGATTAATGGCCCTGGCGACCCGTTCTTTATGCTTAGGGATATAAACCGAATTTTGCTGGTGTACCTTTGTCCAGACGTACCGCACCTAGCACCTTTGTCCAGATGTACCGCACCTAGCTTCTTTGTACAGACGTACCGCACCTAGCACCTTTGTCCAGATGTACCGCACCTAGCACCTTTGTCCAGATGTACCGCACCTAGCATCTTTTGTCCGTACGTATCGTACCTAGCACCTTTTTTTCAGACGTACCGCACCTAGCACCTTTGTTCAGACGTACCGCACCTAGCACCTTTGTTCATGCGTACCGCACCTAGCTTCTTTGTACAGACGTACCGCACCTAGCACCTTTTAATCAGACGTATCGTACCTAGCACATTTTGTTCATACGTATCGTACCTAGCACCTTTTTTCAGACGTACCGCACCTAGCACCTTTGTTCATGCGTACCGCACCTAGCTTCTTTGTACAGACGTACCGCACCTAGCATCTATGTTCAGACGTACCGCACCTAGCACCTTTTAATCAGACGTATCGTACCTAGCACCTTTTGTTCAGACGTATCGTACCTAGCACCTTTGTTCAGACGTACTGCACCTAGCTTCTTTGTTCAGACGTACCGCACTTAGCTTCTTCGTTCAGACGTACCGCACCTAGCACCTTTGTCCAGACGTACCGCACCTAGCACCTTTGTTCAGACGTACCGCACCTAGCACTTTTACCTTTGTTCAGACGTACCGCACCTAGCACCTTTACCTTTGTCCAGACGTACCGCACCTAGGACCTTTGTTCAGACGTACCGCACCTAGTTCCTTTGTTCAGACGTACCGCACCTAGCACCTTTGTTCAGACGTACCGCACCTAGCACTTTTACCTTTGTTCAGACGTACCGCACCTAGCACCTTTACCTTTGTTCATACGTATCGTACCTAGCACCTTTGTCCAGACGTACCGCACCTAGCACCTTTGTCCAGACGTACAGCACCCTAGCACCTTTGTCCAGACGTACCGCACCTAGCACCTTTGTCCAGACGTACCGCACCTAGCACCTTTGTCCAGACGTACCGCACCTAGCACCTTTTGTTCATACGTATCGTACCTAGCACCTTTGTCCAGATGTACCGCACCTAGCACCTTTGTCCAGACGTACCGCACCTAGTACCTTTTGTTCATACGTATCGTACCCAGCACCTTTGTCCAGACGTACCGCACCTAGCACCTTTGTCCAGACGCACCGCACCTAGCACCTTTGTTCAGACGTACCGCACCTAGCACCTTTGTTCAGACGTACCGCACCTAGCACCTTTGTCCAGACGTACCGCACCTAGCACCTTTGTCCAGACGTACCGCACCTAGCACCTTTGTCCAGACGTACCGCGCCTAGTACCTTTTGTTCATACGTATCGTACCTAGCTATTTTGTCCAGACGTACCGCACCTAGCACCTTTGTCCAGACGTACCGCACCTAGCACCTTTGTTCAGACGTACCGCACCTAGCACCTTTGTTCAGACGTACCGCACCTAGCACCTTTGTCCAGACGTACCGCACCTAGCACCTTTGTTCAGACGTACCGCACCTAGCACCTTTGTCCAGACGTACCGCACCTAGCACCTTTGTTCAGACGTACCGCACCTAGCACCTTTGTCCAGACGTACCGCACCTAGCACCTTTGTTCAGACGTACCGCACCTAGCACCTTTGTTCAGACGTACCGCACCTAGCACCTTTGTCCAGACGTACCGCACCTAGCACCTTTGTTCAGACGTACCGCACCTAGCACCTTTGTTCAGACGTACCGCACCTAGCACCTTTGTCAGACGTACCGCACCTAGCACCTTTGTCCAGACGTACCGCACCTAGTCGTGCGAGTCAGGGTTGGGACACCGAGAAATTGATCATTTGTTCCGTACGAAGTTTCACACGTAAGATTCTATCGTTAAACAGCGTGCGTATGTACGTTCTATCGTTAAGCAGCGTGCGTATGTACGTTTTATCGTTGAACAGCTTGCGTATGTACGTTTTATCGTTAAACAGCATGCCTATGTACGTACTATCGTTAAACCGTGCGTATGTACTATCGTTAAACAGCGTGCGTATGTACTGTCGTTTAACAGCTTGCGTATGCACTATCGTTAAACAGCGTGCGTATGCACGTATTATTTGGTTGTTAATAGTTGTTGGTGAGTGTTGCATTATACCAGATGTTGAGTCGTACGACCGGTGTTCATGGGTCTGCCAACCTCCCAGACCAGACCCTCTCCATCTGGGGCGTTGCCCTGGATGGTCGCCTCCCCACCCTGGGCTTGACCTGTTGTGTCCCCGTCTTTATCTCAAGATAAGAAGGCGAGGTGGACGGTTCCCACCTCCGCTCCGGCCAGCGATACTTCTGCCTTCACTAGTCGCTCTGTGTATCGTGTTCTTGTACGATAATATGTGTCACAGACAGGGAGTGTGGTGGATGTGGTTGATTGGGTTAGATTTTTTTTCACACACCCCACACTAATTGTAAGGGTGGCCATACATTACAGGGTGGGTTAGTATTTACATCCTCTACACTAATTGTAAGGGTGGCCATACATTACAGGGTGGGTTAGTATTTACATCCTCCACACTAACTGTAAGGGTAGGACGTACATTACAGGGTGGGTTAGTATTTACATCCTCCACACTAATTGTAAGGGTGGCCATACATTACAGGGTGGGTTAGTATTTACATCCTCCACACTAACTGTAAGGGTGGCCATACATTACAGGGTGGGTTAGTATTTACATCCTCCACACTAACTGTAAGGGTGGCCATACATTACAGGGTGGGTTAGTATTTACATCCTCCACACTAACTGTAAGGGTAGGATGTACATTACAGGGTGGGTTAGTATTTACATCCTCCACACTAATTGTAAGGGTGGCCATACATTACAGGGTGGGTTAGTATTTACATCCTCTACACTAATTGTAAAGGTGGCCATACATTACAGGGTGGGTTAGTATTTACATCCCCCACACTAATTGTAAGGGTGGCCATACATTACAGGGTGGGTTAGTATTTACATCCCCCACACTAACTGTAAGGGTGGGGCGTAGATTACAGGGTGGGTTAGTATTTACATCCCCCACACTAACTGTAAGGGCGGGGTATACGTTACTGGTTGGGTCAGTACCATAGACGTATATGGAGAGTAGAGCAGTGTACGAGGCAAGTTACGGAGGTGGGCTGAATGCCCGGTATGGGGAGGGGGAATTGGGTTTACGTGTGTGTGTGTGTGTAGGGGAGGGGTGCGGGGCGGAAGTGTTTTTGTTGGGGAGGGGATTGTAGAGACTGATGGAAGGGTGTGTGTGTGGGGGAGGGATTGGTTGGTAGGCAGGGCAGTGCCTCCCCCCCCCCCCATTTTCACCACTCGCTACTCCCTTACCGCCCTCCAACCCCCTCCCCTGTCAGCCGCCCACCTCACCTTCCACCCTCCAGGTGACGCATCTCTGACCACACACACACACACACACACACACACACACACACACACACACACACACAGTTCGCACGACGGTAGCGTATTCATTCACCTGTAATGTAGGAGGGAAGCCTTGTAATGTAGGAGGGAGGCCCAGTAATGTAGGAGGGAGGCCCAGTAATGTAGGAGGGAGGCCCAGTAATGTAGGAGCAGTAATGTAGGAGGGAGGCCCAGTAATGTATTGGCGCAGCTTGCGGCCACTGCTCTCGAGTTTATAACATGCCGTTGGAGGAGGAGCGGCATTGTTTGTGGCGGTGGTGGTGACTGGGGAACCCTGGCACCATGCACCACCTCCTGCTGTGTGTATACTGCACTAACTCCTGACGAAGGTTGATCACCTCACTGTGATGACTTGAGCCAGAGAACACCGCCCCCGAATGCCATGAGCACGTCAACTTTGGCTTCTTCCTTTGCGACTTATCCTCCTTTGTGCAAGATGATACGATCCTGCAGTGCGATGGCCTGGCCTTTGACCTGACCCCTGAGGGGTCAGGTCAAAAGCCAGACCATCAGCATCATGCCCAAGGGGATCGTACCGTTGTACTTTAAAGAGACACTTGATCATACCGGTCACGAGTGTATCACCTGTAAGTTCGACGACTTTGTTCTCAGCGTACGACACCTTGTTCTCCTGCCCCACCGTGCCATACCTCACGGTGTCCTGGTCTGTGCACGATGCCTCAGTGCCCCACTCAACGTAAGATACCGCGGTTTCCTGAAGATAGCAGTATGATAACTCAGTGCCTTTTAAGATAGCTTACAGTGCCTCTTTGTTCGAAAGATATCGCACGATACCTGAGTGTTGTGAGGATAGCTTGTGTCCCGCGTTGCGTACGGTACCTCAGTGCCCTGGAGAAAGTGCACGATACTTGTGTATTGCGATGATAGTTTGGGTTACCTACGTTGCCTGAAGATAACATGCGATACCTCAGTGTATTTAAAGGTGTTTGTTTCAGTCGTGTTATGAGGATAACAACGTATTTTCCTTTTGAGTCGAGCGACATAACACCCTCAGTACGGGAACAAAATCCTCCCGAGTACGATAACCCAAGCCACGCGAGTACGATGACTTATTCCCCCACCCTCCTCAGGTGCCACATCCATCGAATGTGTCCGCGCTATCGTATGCGCGCGCAGGCACGGTGAGTTAGCGCATCTAGAACAATACTTTGACCAATAAAGCTCTGATAGCGTGACCACCTTGTATGGCACTGTACGCTGACCTAACTTGCGTATGATAGTAAGTTAGACCAGATGGATAACTTGACCCAGCCAGCTTTGTAGTATCATAAGCGTATGTGTACGATAGCGTATTAGTCCATTGAGTATGATGATTTACCCGCTTGAGTACGATAACCGTCTTGAGTACGATAACTCTGACCTCTTGAGTACGATAAGTTACCCCCCTTGAACACAATAACTTATCTCTCTTGAGTACGGTGACTAAGCTCTCTTACCCCTCCTTGAGTACGATAACTTCCCTTCAACACGATAACTTAGTCCCTTGACTACGATGATTTAGCCCCTGGAACACGATAACTTACACCCCTTTGAGTACGATAATTTATTCTCCAGTACGATAACTTCCCCCCCCCATCCCAACTTGAGCACGATAACTTAGCCTCCTTCATACGATAACCTATTTTCCCCCGCTTGTTTGTCTGCCAGACGTGAGACAGGGCTGGCCGTAAGGATCAGTGCACGGGTGGGCCCAAGATAGCGCTCCATTGGTGTGAATGTTGGTGAGGGAGAGGCTCCGTTGGTGTGAATGTTGGTGAGGGAGAGGCTCCGTTGGTGTGAATGTTGGTGAGGGAGAGGCTCCGTTGGTGTGAATGTTGGTGAGGGAGAGGCTCCGTTGGTGTGAATGTTGGTGAGGGAGAGGCTCCGTTGGTGTGAATGTTGGTGAGGGAGAGGCTCCATTGGTGTGAATGTTGGTGAGGGAGAGATGCGTTTAGAATGGTAATCGTATGAATAATTATGGCCGAGGTATGTATTACTGTTGGTGAATAGTAGTTTATTAAGCTCTCTTGGGGGACGGGGAGGGAAGTGTCACACACACACACACACACACACACACACACACACACACACACACACACACTAGGTTTTAACGTTTATATGTATTCAACTGTCACACTGTATTTCTTTTTCCTTTTTTTCCCCTGTGTACCTAAATGTCTGAAAAATAGTGAGCAGTGTTTACTAAATACCAAGGATTGCATTGAGTAAGAGGATCTGCTGTCCCCAGTCATGTTCTGACTACTGACTTGTGACGATTTCCCTTGTGTTGCTGTGTCCTACACACACACACACACACACACACACACACACACACGCACACACACACACGCACACACACACACGGGTCAGCATGGGCCATCCCAGGATCGGACCCTCATGGGTTCGAAGCTTGGGCGTGGCCGTCGGCTTACACCCAACCGAAGTGTTCATTCTCATCTCGGGGCTAGTTGATAACCAAGTACCTGTGTGTGTGTGTGTGTGTGTATGTGTGTGTGCGTGCGTTATATTTCCATGTGAGCGAAGTAGCATCAAGAATGGATGACGGAGCCTCTTGAGGAGAAAATCCTCACTTGGCTCCTTCTTGTATTCTTTCTGTTGATATCAGTACAGGAGGGGAGGAGTCTCCAACCACCAGGGTTCTGCCTGTATAAGTCGCCTTCTGCGAGCAGGAGATACATGGGCAGGATTCTTCCTCCCCTCTTTCTGGGGATATATATATATATATATATATATATATATATATATATATATATATATATGTATATGTATATGCTAGAAACCCTCCCCCTTTGTATTTTAACTTTTTTAAAAGGGGAAACAGAAGGAGTCACGCGGGGAGTGCTCATCCTCCTCGAAGGCTCAGATTGGGGTGTCTAAATGTGTGTGGATGTAACCAGGATGAGAAGAAAAGGAGAGATAGGTAGTATGTTTGAGGAAAGGAACCTGGATGCTTTCGCTCTGAGTGAAACGAAGCTCAAGGGTAAAGGGGAAGAGTGGTTTGGGAATGTCTTGGGGGTAAAGTCAAGGGTTAGTGAGAGGACAAGAGCAAGGGAAGGAGTAGCACTACTTCTGAAACAGGAGTGGTGGGAGTATGTGATACAGTGTAAGAAAGTAAACTCTAGATTGATATGGGTAAAACTGAAAGTGGATGGAGAGAGATGAGTGATTATTGGTGCCTGTGCACCTAGGCATGAGAAAAAAGATCATGAGAGGCAAGTGTTTTGGGAGCAGCTGAGTGAGTGTGTTAGTAATTTTGATGCACGAGACCGGGTTGTAGTGATGGGTGATTTGAATGCAAAGGTAAGTAATGTGGCAGTTGAGGGAATAATTGGTGTACATGGTGTGTTCAGTGTTGTAAATGGAAATGGTAAAGAGCTTGTAGATTTGTGTGCTGAAAAAGGGCTGGTGATTGGAAATACCTGGTTTAAAAAGAGAGATATACGTAAGTATACGTATGTAAGTAGGAGAGATGGCCAGAGAGCGTTATTGGATTACGTGATAATTGATAGGCGCGTGAAAGAGAGACTTTTGGATGATGATGAGCTGATAGTTGCAACTGGAGGGATGTCTGATCATTATCTTTTGGAGGCGAAGGTGAAGATTTGTAGAGCTTTTCAGAAAAGAAGAGAAAATGTTGGAATGAAGAGAGTGGTGAGAGTAAGTGAGCTTGGGAAGGAGACTTTTGTGAGGAAGTACCAGGAGGGACTGAGTGCAGAATGGAAAAAGGTGAGAGCAAAAGACGTAAGGGGAGTGGGGGAGGAATGGGATGTATTTAGGGAAGCAGTGATGGCTTGCACAAAAGATATTTGTAGCATTAGAAGCGTGGGAGGTGGGCAGATTAGAAAGGCTTGTGAGTGGTGAGATGAAGAAGTAAGATTATTAGTGAAAGAGAAGAGAGAGAGGCATTTGGACGATTTTTTTCAGGGAAATAGTGTAAATGACTGGGAGATGTATAAAAGAAAGAGGCAGGAGATCAAGAGAATGGTGCAAGAGGTGAAAAAGAGGGCAAATGAGAGTTGGGGTGATAGAGTATCATTAAATGTTAAGGAGAATAAAACGATGTTTTGGAAGGAGGTACATAAAAGTGCGTAAGACGAGAGAACAAATGGGAACATCGGTGGAGGGAGATAATGGGAATGTAATAACAAGTAGTGGTGATGTGAGGAGATGGGGTGAATATTTTGAAGGTTTGTTGAATGTGTAGATGATAAGAGTGGCGGACATAGGTTGTTTTGGTCGAGGTGGTGGTCGAAGTGAGAGGGTCAGGGAGAATTATTTAGTAAGCAGAGAAGAGGTAGTGAAAGCTTTGCGGAAGATGAAAGCCGGCAAGGCGGCGGGTTTGGATGGTATTGCAGTGGAATTTATTAAAAAAGGGGGTGACTGTTGTTGTTGACTGATTGGTGAGGATATTCGATGTATATATGGCTCATGATGAAATGCCTGAGGATTGGCGGAATGCATGCATAGTGCCATTGTACAAAGGCAAAGGGGATAAAGGTGAGTGTTCAAATTACAGAGGTATAAGTTTGTTGAGTATTCCTGGGAAATTATATGGGAGGGTATTGATTGAGCGAGTGAAGGCATGTACAGAACATCAAATTGCGAAAGAGCAGTGTGGTTTCAGAAGTAGTAAAGTATGTGTGGATCAGGTGTTTGCTTTGAAGAATGTATGTGAGAAATACTCAGAAAAACAAATGGATTTGTATGTAGCATTTATGGATTTGGAGAAGACATATGATAGAGTTGATAGAGATGCTCTGCGGAAGGTATTAAGAGTATATGGTGTGAGAGGCAAGTTGCTGGAAGCAGTGAAAAATTTCTATCGAGGATGTAAGGCATGTGTACGAGTAGGAAGAGAGGAAAATGATTGGTTCTCAGTGAATGTCGGTTTGCGGCAGGGGTGCGTGATGTCTCCATGGTTGTTTAATTTGTTTATGGATGGGGTTGTTAGGGAGGTGAATGCAAGAGTTGTGGGTAGAAGGGCAAGTATGCAGTCTGTTGTAGATGAGAGACCTTGGGAAGTGAGTCAGTTGTTCGCTGATGATACAGCGCTGGTGGCTGATTCATGTAAGAAACTGCAGAAGCTGGTGACTGAGTTTGGGAAAGTGTGTGAAAGAAGAAAGCTGAGAGTATATGTGAATAAGAGCAAGATTATTAGGTACAGTAGGGTTGAGGGACAAGTCAATTGGGAGGTAAGTTTGAATGGAGAAAAACAGGAGGAAGTGAAGTGTTTTAGAATCTTGGAGTGGATTTGGCAGCGGATGGAACCATGGAAACGGAAGTGAGTCACAGGGTGGGGGAGGGGGCGAAAGTTCTGAGAGCGTTGAGAAATGTGTGGAAGGCGAGAACATTATCTTGGAAAGCAAAAATGGGTATGTTTGAAGGAATAGTGGTTCCAACAGTGTTATATGGTTGGGAGGCGTGGTCTATAGGTAGGGTTGTGCGGAGGAGGGTGGATGTGCCGGAAATGAGATGTTTGAGGACAGTATGTGGTGTTAGGTGGTTTGATCGAGTAAGTAATGAAAGGGTAAGAGAGATGTGTGGTAATTAAAAGAGTGTGGTTGAAAGAGCAGAAGAGGATGTATTGAAATGGTTTGGTCACATGGAGAGAATGAATGAGGAAAGATTGACAAAGGATATATGTGTCAGAGGTGGAGGGAACGAGAAGTGGGAGACCAAATTGGAGGTGGAAGGATGGAGTGAAAAAGATTTTGAGCGATCGGGGCCTGAACATGCAGGAGGGTGAAAGGCGTGCAAGGAATAGAGTGAATTGGAACGATGTGATATACCGGGGTCTGCGTGCTGTCAGTGGATTGAACTAAGGCATGTGAAGCGTCTGGGGTAAACCATGGAAAGTTTTGTGGGGCCTGGATTTAGAAAGGGAGCTGTGGTTTCGGTGCATCACACATGACGGTTAGAGACTGAGTTTGAACGAATGTGGCCTTTGTTGTCTTTTCCTAGCGCTACCTCGCGCGCGTGCGGGGTGAGGGTATTGTTATTTCATGTGTGGTGGGGTGGCGACGGAATGAATAAAGGCAGACAGTATGAATTATGTGCATATGTATGTGTATTTCTGTGTATGTATATAAATGTATACGTTGAAATGTATAGGTATGTATATGTGCGTAATAAACACCAGTAATGAACACATCATCTTGGTCACAGTTGTGAGGTAAATACTATTCACAGGCACTACACTGGGAGGTATTGCTGTCACGCACCATCTTTCCACCACTGAACACCCTTCAGAGATGCGTATGTCGAGCGGCTGTCCCCACCCCTTTTTCCATTGCCGTGTCGTATATTTATTCCTGCTTTTCCTTAGCTGTTTGTGCTGCGTGTTTCTGAATGCAGAGTGACTATTCTCTTTCCACGGTAGCCAGCAGCCGGTTGTGGAGTGGGAGGCGGTAGCCAGCAGGGAGCGCTGTATTTCATGTGGTGTTCGGACATTAGCGACTTTTTGGAGTATTGCAGAGCTTTAAGTAAAGCTTCTTATTTATGTTATTATTTTATCCCGTGCGCTGGTGTTCGTTGCTTCTGGGGGGAAACTATTTTTTACCCAGCAGTTGGTGCAGTCGCTGTTGTAGAGGTTTTATTTAAACTTAAAAAGGCTTTTTCTGATCATTTTTTCTTTTTTTCTTTATTCTGGGCCTTGCGAAGGTTCTGTATTTGGTGTGGTGTACAGGGAATGGACCGGCATGTATCATTGTAACGACCAGACCAGCGCCACATCTACCACACCCACGCAATCGACACTACATAACATTACCACAGTGGCTGGCTATACCTCCTCCATACGTCTTTCCTATATTATCCTCCAGTGCACCCGGGTCTTCCCGCCTCCGCCACAGCGAGTAGACCCTGGTATATAGCCAGACTCCACCACAGTCAGCCTCTACCACAGTAAGCCCCCGCTACAGCGAACCTCTTCACAATGACCAGTCCCCGCCACAGCCAGACCCTGTCGCATCAGCCCCCGCTACAGTCAGAGCCAGCCACTACCACAGCCAGACCCTGCCACAGGAAGCCCCGCTACAGTTAGCCCCCGTCTAAGCCAGCCTCTACCACAGCCATCCATGCTACAGGCAGCCTCTACCACCGCCAGATCCTACCACAGGGAGCCCAGTGCACTGGAAACCTCCACCACAGCCAGCCCCCGCCACAGCAGACCCTCACATACATTCTGCTGTTTCATTACTCACATTTATTTTTAACAGTCAGTTGGCCTGGGGCTGCTGGTGCAGGATGACTCCAGACTTTAGTTGGTGGAAATATTGGAGGTTTTGGTGTCTGTGTACGTGTTGGTGTGGGTGCACGCTTGTGAACGGTCTCTCTCTTAGCTTGCTTGTAGGTTGTATTGTGTTTGCGTGCCTGCTTGTGTGATTGCTTATTTTTTAATTCTTTGTTCGTATTGTACGGGGGGGGAGGAGGGAGGTTTACGCTCGGGGAACCCACCCTATTTTCAAGATTCTCTTGGGTCATACAATTTATTACGTAGTTTTATGTGTGCTGGTTTTGGTTCTTTTCAGCCATTGCATCCCTCTGAGAGCTGTTTACTGTCTACGTCATCCAGCTGGTTTAAAAACTTTCAACGTTGTGTTGTGGTTTTAAGACGTTGTAATTGTGGTTAGGTCGCCCCTTGCTCTTCTCTCCTCCATGGTGGGCCATTTTTAAAAGCCTCTATCCTTTCCCCCCGTAACCCACCTCTCGTACATCTTGTACCATCATTCTTTTCCTCCTGTAGACTCTTCGTGTTATATGTACTTGTAGTTTGATCGAACGTAACCAAACCTAATAAACATAATATGGTTTTGGTCTAATGTAAGATGTGAACAGCTTGTTGAATCTTACCCGTATACTACTTGACTTCATATATATCCCAGCTGAATTTTTATCTCCGCTACTGTTCTCGTCAGATGGTACTATGGCGATAGATTGGAGATGATGTCGACTCTTAAGTCTCTCTCACGCACAGCGTTTTCCTTCTTGGTCAGTATTCACTTCGATGTCTTCTTTCTACTGTGTGTGTGTGTGTGTGTGTGTGTGTGTGTGTGTGTGTGTGTGTGTCTTCGGGTTGAATGTCATCGTATCAGACCAGCATCGAAGTTTGTTTAAGTTCGTATGTAAGTTGGTGCGGTTCTCCCGGCTGTCCTCGCTCCCCTGGCGACCTTGGCGTCATCCACAAAGATACGTATTCAGGCAGGAGTCCAACCTTCCTCTGGCGAGTCATTCACATTCTGGACCAAGAAGAACAGTGGCCCCGGACAGCAGAACCCCCTCCCGCCGCTGGGCTGGGCTCGGCTCGGTCTGCTGGGGTAAAAGACCCACGAAAGACCCCTACCAAGTGTGGACTCCACTGGTGACCATAGACCCTTTCCAGGTTTTTTGTGGCGTGGGTTCTTTGCCTCCGTCATCTTGAGATGGTAATCTTCTGTCTGACGGAGTCTCCTGGTTACTCCTGCATGGAGATCCAGCCAGTCTGCCAGCTACCTACATGGTCCAGTGGCAGCCAAGATACAGACAGTCCACTCACCTTTCTCACTTTTTTTCCAGATGGGAGCTCACTCTCTCGTAGAAACTTAAAGGCTTTGCTACACGTATCCTCCTTTCCCTAAGGCCTTGTAGTCTGTCACTTACGTAAATCCTCCTCCTCCTCCTCCTCTGTAGGATGTCGACCATTGGCTCTGTGATTATTTTGTCCAGTGCCCAACAGACCACACTCCTTAGGGAAACCGGTGTGTGGGTCAGCGTCTCCTTCCAGTCTCCTGTGTGTGTGTGTTGTGTGTGTGTGTGTGTGTTTGTGTGTGTGTGTGTGTGTATGTGTGTTCCTCTGTGGAATTACGTATATTGAACTACCTTTTTTTTTTAATACTGGAGTTCTACATTCGTGAGGCCGCGTCCTCTCTTGAACTTTCTCTCCTATCACACGAGGTTTTTAAACTTGTGTAAGCCGTCTGCGAATACTGTATTGTCATTCAGTTAATACATTCACCAAACACTTTCGTACCAGGGCAGTACTTCTTTACATCTTTTCTGACACATTCTTTATTGTAATTTCATATTACGGCTTCTGGTTCGTGTGTCCCGATGTCTTTCGAAGACGTGTGTATTATCCACATCAAGCTGACTTAAGTACTTAAAGGTTGTGGTCTGGTCACCCCTGACTCTTCTCTCTTCCACGGTGAGCAGATTGAAGTCCTTTGTCCTTAACCATTAACGCAGCTATATTAAGGTCAGTACCATTATTTATCCCCTCCGTAGGACCTTCATGGTTAACTCTTTGTACTTCTTCAGGTGCGGTGACCAAACCTTGGAAGCATATTGGAGTTTTATCCTGATGCAGGATGTGAACATCTTACTGACTGATAACTCTGATCCATCATACACATGATTGATGCTCTGATATTTGACGGCACACACTTGGTCTCATTAATTACTCTCCTGATGTGGGACTCTGGCGACAGGTTAGGGACGATTCCAACAGCTTAATTCCACCTAAATAGTATTCATACTGAGGTTTTCTTCCACTGTGGTGTGTGTGTGTGTGTGTGTGGGTGAGAGTGTGGGTGGGTGTTTTGGCGGAGGGAGGAGGGTTGGGAGAGGAGTGTGGAGGGTTGTACATGCTCGCAGTTCCATGTTGGTGTCAGCTCAGTACTTATAATCACAGTTGTTGGGCTTACCACACGATCCGATCCTGTGGGAGGCTGGATGATGTTGCTTGTTGGGTTTATACTTTTTGGGGAGGCGGTTGGGTAGGGGATCAAGAGTGTTAGTATACTGGTAGGGTCATTGTGAGAGTATACTTAGGGGGGGGGGCGGATTTAGAGTGTAAATAAACTGGTTTTGTAACTAGTTTTAATTGGCGTTGTTGATCATTGTAAGAGCGTTTTCTCGTGTCATGCTTAACCAACATTTAAGGAGTCAGTTTCAGAAAGAATGGGTCATGGATCGGGATGTTAACCCCAAAGGAGGAAGCAGGGACAGGGGCGGGCGGTGGGAATGCTTGGCTGGTTGCACTGTGGTTCTTCAATCAGGGACAAGATGAAATGCGAGACGCCGGCGGTCCGTGGTGTGCGTTACAGTAGATCTGTTAGTGGTGGCTGGCTGGCTGCCTGGCTGCACCAGCTATACGTTCGGATCCCACACTCCCGCCCGACCCACCAACCCCCGCCAGCTTGAATCACATGAGTGTCTCGGTCCTCTGGGTCCAGCGAGCGAGAGAGAGAGAGAGAGAGAGAGAGAGAGAGAGAGAGAGAGAGAGAGAGAGAGAGAGAGAGAGAGAGAGAGAGAGAGAGTATATTCCCCCTTAGCAGCCACTAAGAGCTCCGTCAGAAGATGGTGGTGGTGGTAGGTGAAAACCTCTTCCTCCGTTCTGAGATGGATGGATGGGGGAGTCGCAGTGTGGATGGGGGAGTCGCTGTGTGGATGGGGGAGTCGCAGTGTGGATGGGGCAGTCGCTGTGTGGATGGGGGAGTCGCAGTGTGGATGGGGGAATCGCCGTGTGGATGGGGGAGTGGCTGTGTGTATGGGGGAATCGCCGTGTGGATGGGGGAGTGGCTGTATGGATGGTGCCGTCGCAGTGTGGATGGGGGAGTTGTAGTGTGGATGGGGGAGTAGCTGTGTGGATGGGGGAATCGCAGTGTGGATTGGGGAGTTGCTGTGTGGATGGGGCAGTCGAAGTGTGGATAGGGGAGTGGCTGTGTGGATGGGGGAGTCGCAGTGTGGATGGGAGAGTGGCTGTGTGGATGGGACAGTCGCAGTGTGGATGGGACAGTCGCAGTGTGGATGGGACAGTCGCAGTGTGGATGGGACAGTCGCAGTGTGGATGGGACAGTCGCAGTGTGGATGGGGGAGTGGCTGTAGAGCTGATGCGTTCGTGCAGATGATGGGTGTTGGTCTTGGAATTAATGTTGGGTTGGGGATGTAGAGGCACAGGAAGCAGCAGCAGCAGCAGACACGCCTGGTGATCCACGGACAGGAGGGTTCGTGGCTGGTGCTGTGTGGCAGACGCTCGGGTCATGGAGAGAATACGTCGCTGTTTGGTGGTTGCGATGAGAGGCGGGAAGCTGGAGCCAGACACGCGTGCAGACGGGTCTTCAAGGGTGAGGCAAATCAAGCATATAATTTGGCTGGGGAGATATGAAAGCAAGCAAGCAGACGCTGATGTATATTGTTGATAAGGACGTGATCAGGCAGACACTTAGAGGCAGTTTTGGTGAGGAAGGTGGGTATGCGAGCAAGCAAGCAGGCAGGCAGGCTGGGAGGTTGAGTAATTATGAAGTTCCGAAGGCATGCACACGAGCTTGGAGAGGGATAGCCTGGTAGGACTCGACAGTGGATGTAGAAAAAGAGGTACAGGCGATAGAGGCAGACACAGAGATGGACAGGTAGGCAGGCAGCGTAACTACACACAACAAACAAACTGGAAATAGGCGGGTAAACAAGTTAGTAAACAGTCTTGTGTACGTGTACAGAGGTAGACAAGCGATCACGCACGCCGACTTTGTACCTGTAACATGACAAACAAGAAAATAAGAAGGCAAACAGTTAAGTAAATGGTTGTTGTAAGTGTAAACAGGCTGGTAGGGTTGAGGATGGTAGGTAGACAAACAATCACCCGACAGAAGGACACGAAAGCAAACTGGGGTCCATGTAGATAGAGATTCGGAAATAAACATTGACAAACAAGTCAGAGATGCGAATTAGCGGGTAAACAAGAAATACAAACAAAGAAAAGTCTGGAAGAATAGAAAAGTAGGTAGGCAAACAAGGAAAAAAAGACCGTTGTCCTCTAGTAGACAAGTAGACAAACATTTAGCCAGACGGATAGAAAGACAAGCAGAAAACAGGCAGGTTTGCATAGACGAGCAGTGCAGACAAAAGAAGCCGCAGTGTGGCAAACAAACCATCAAGCAGGCAGACAAGGGTGAGGTTGAAGGGTTGCAGACAGACGGACCGATAAAGAGAAAGTGTTTTATTGTGGTTAATGCGAGATGCCACCGATCCCGCAGCCTGGACCCCGACTCGAGAGGTTCGTGGTTCACTTGATATCCCCAGCGGTTCATCTGGGGTTCGCTCACTCGCATAGCGACTTCATTGAGTTGCATTCAGGAGTGATTTCTTCCGCTTTCATTTGATTGGGGTTCGTTTTAGGGGGCTTGTTCGGAACCCCAGTTCGTTTATTCAATACGTTTGTCTTATTTCGCCTAGTCATGTTTTGTCCGGCTTCGCTCGCTATTGTTTCGCACGGCTTCGTTCCCTGGTGAGCTATCCATCTTGGTTCAGTCGAGATTCGTTGAATTTCATCGGTGATGGTGCCTTCGGGTTCGTTCAGGATCGAAATACCCACGGCTTCGTCCGGTCTCTGAGTGGTTCGTGCAGCTGCTTCGAATGAACGAGTGGATCGTCTGGGTTTCGTTTACTTGTTCTTATGACTATATTTTTTTTGTCTGGTG